>NC_142171.1:12185617-12340949 GCF_029865625.1 Vigna umbellata | reverse complement strand
GGTGCAGCCTTGTAGTCTAATCTTTCTCTCGCTGTCTTGAGTTTTGATTCTTTCCATTGGAAGAAAGTGAAAATGAAAATTGATTGCTGTAACTGAAAATGCGTTTGAACGTCACAAATGCTTTACTATCATCACTTCCACTCGCTATACCCTCTTCCTACGTTCTCTTCGCCTCTTCCAAATTCAAATTCACATTCCCAGTAGGAATTTGCATTCGCGTTCGTGCTCTCAACACCTTCTCCTCTCTCCCAACTACTTGCCACGATGACAACGATGATTTGTTCGCCCCTATTCCCACTCCCCGCCACGCTGACAAAACCACCAACGCCATCGAGAGAATCGCCCTACGTTTGCGCAACTTAGGGTTAGCCTCCGCCGACCACGCCGACAACGATGACGACGATTTCCTGCGTCGCGAATGGCTTCGTCCCGATGAGGTGCTTTTGCCGTGGGACAAGCGAGAGGGGGAAGAGTGCGAGGAGCACGAGGAACAGCAGAAGGAGAAACTAAAGAAGAAGAGTGTTAATGCAGTGACGCTGGCGGAGAAAACGCTGGAGGAGGAGGAGCTGCGGCGGTTGCGAACGCTGAGAATGAGTCTTAAGGAGAAGGTCACTATCCCCAAAGCTGGCCTGACGCGAGCCGTGCTCGACAAGATTCACCGGCAGTGGAGCAACTGCGAGTTGGTGAGACTCAAGTTTCACGAGCTTCTTGCTCAGAACATGAAGTTGGCTCATCAAATTGTCGAGGTTTTTTCCTTAACAATGCAATCCCTATTTGTGTTAATAACTAATGTTCTTGTGTTTGAGTGATGAGCATTTGCAAAATTGATCTTAAATGGAACTGATTGCGAAATTTAGTTTTGTTAAAATTGGTGATTTACATTTTGATATTTTATTGTAGTAGCAAGTTAGTAGTAAAATTCAACATTCTGAATAAGATTTTTTATTTAATGCAATGCAAGTCACCTACAGTTTTTTTAACTTAAAACTTAATTTTAGTTTCGAAATCAAATTCTCTACATGAAACCAAACATATGAACATTTACTTAAAATTACTTTAGTCAATATGATTTTTGAATGATTCAATTTGAATCCTTGCACCTACTTAGGCTTGGTGTGGGAAAGGATATATCATGTTGTGTTGAGTGTTGAATAATTTGTGAACTGAATTGTTGTGACCTTTCGCAGTGTAGAACTAGAGGGTTAGTTATATGGAGGTCGGGGAGTTATATGTGGGTGTACCGAGGTAGAAATTACCAAGGGCCGATGCAACCGATTGAAAAGGAAGGAGATGATCGAATTCCTGTGCCAGCAGCCGGGGACGCGGCGCTGATGCTGGCAAAGAGTGAGGCAGTTTTTTGGAAGGAGGAGAACATGACTCCAGAAGAAGTGGAGTTTAACAGGATGCTTGATGGGTTTGGTCCTCGTTTTGTTGAATGGTGGGGCACTGGAATACTTCCAATTGATGCTGATTTACTTCCCCCCACAGTTCCTGGTTACAAGACGCCTCTTAGGCTTCTTCCTGCTGGAATGCATCCACGACTGACTAATGATGAACTCACGAATATGCGGAAACTTGCTAAATCTCTTCCTTGTCACTTTGCCTTGGGTAATGTTTGGCTGCTATGCTGTTTTGTTGAATTTTTGTTCCTTTTACTAATATGAATTTTGTGCTGATTTTTATGTAGGGAGAAATAGAAATCTTCAAGGTCTGGCATCTGCTATTCTCAGGCTGTGGGAGAAAAGTTTAGTTGCAAAGATTGGAGTCAAGCGTGGTATTGTGAATACAAACAATGAACTGATGGCTCAGGAGCTGAAGGTTTGTGCTCTGTAATTTCATATTTGGTGTTAGTTGCTTGTGCAATTGAGAATGTGTAATGGGTTGCTGAGCCTAATAAAATGGAAAATCTGAACGATTGAATTATTAGAATTAATGGTGCTGTTAATATGTCAAAGGCCCCTTAAGTCTTCAATGGTGCACACCAAATATGGTATTTGTTAGAATTAAGTATCCTTGATTCTTTTTCTGAAGCTGTTGGCTATAGTTTTGGTTAATTGAGATATAATAACTAATAGTCACCAGCAAAATTTACAATTGCTTTATGATTTTATCTTTGAGAATTAGTCAGTTTGCCTGTTCCATCAACTGTTTCAGTTAGCAAATAAGAAAGCGAAGAGTAATGAATTTTTTTTTATATACTTGAGCTAATCCATTTTCTCCAATTGTTGTTGTCAAAATATCATTCACTAGGTAGTGTTGAACTATTTTTATTTTCTCATACAAATGAATATTATATTGAAGATGCTAATCTGTTTTTCTGCATTGAGTCTGTGTGTAAATGCTAAATTTTATTTACATAGTCAAATGGTGCATTCTTTTGTTGCTAATTCATGCTCATCGACTAGTTTGTTTTTCTTTCATGGTGCAGAAATTAACAGGAGGTACTTTACTCCTGCGGAACAAATATTACATTGTAATATATCGTGGGAAGGACTTTGTTCCAACCAGTGTGGCTGCTGTTATTGCTGAAAGACAGGAAATGACAAAACATGTGCAGGATGTTGAGGAGAAGGTGCGGTGCAAAGTTCATGACATAGCTCCTTCAAGGGAAGATGAATCAAAATCCCAAGCAGGATCATTGGCTGAGTTCTATGAGGCTCAGGCATGCTGGGGAAGGGATATATCTACTGAAGAACGTGAGAGGATGAGGCAAGAGGTTGCCAAAGCCAAGAATGCTAAGCTTGCCAAAAAAATTGAATGTAAACTAGCTGTTGTAAGTATCTACTGGTTTTGTGAAGGTTATATTATATATGCTTGGGAAAGTAATCGTGTTATATTGATAGTGCCTTGCTTGTTGGAATCAAACTGGAGTAGTCATACTTTCACTGTGAAGAGGCTTGTTGGAATATTCTGCAGATTACCATTAGGTTGTTGTTGGGTCATTATCAGTGGAACTATTGAGATGTCATAATTTTCGTTGGATCTCCTTTCGTTGCAAGATCTTGACTTCTTGGAGTTAAATACTGTAACCTACTTTTAGGTTTCCAAAAATTTAGGATGTTATGTTTGCCTTTTAGGGGTTATATTTCAGTGATGAAAGCTTTGGAATGGACCTTTCAATAATTTGGTGTAGAAAAAAATATTTAACGACCCTTGGTACTCAGTCTATAAAGTTCAGCTTGGCATGAGGGGCTTTTGAATCTTAGAAATGTGGTAACTTTATTGCGTGCATTAGTCTTTAGTAAAACTCAGCATCTGATCCTTTAATGGAACCGTGACATGAGAAGTGGCACTAAAAGGGGCATAAATATTGATAAGACTTAGAGATAGCCCTAGGTTGGAATTCTGGATTAGTGTCAATGTAAATCCTTCAAGTTTCAACTTATCATTTTACTAACTGGGGTACATGCTTGTCTTCTTTCAGTTTTATAAAGTTCATGTTTAACTTTAATTTGCTAAATTAATATTTAAAACTCTAAATGCATGAACAGGCCCAAGCCAAAAGGCTTAGAGCAGAAAAGCTATTAGCGAAAATAGAAGTATCTTTGGTTCCAGTTGGTCCTGATTATGACAAGGAAACAATCACAGATGAAGAACGTGTTATGTTCCGTTCAGTTGGTTTAAGAATGAAGGCATACTTGCCTCTTGGTGAGTAACATGTGGCTGTATAAAAGTTTCTTTATTACAATGATGCACAGTATGAACAGCTGTTAATGATAATCTGCAGGTATACGTGGTGTTTTCGATGGTGTCATTGAGAACATGCATCTGCACTGGAGGCATCGAGAACTTGTTAAATTAATAACAAAACAAAAGACCCTTGCTTTTGTTGAAGACACGGCTAGGTTACTGGAATATGAGAGTGGTGGAATACTAGTAGCAATAGATGAAATTCCTAAAGGATTTTCTCTTATTTACTATCGTGGAAAGAATTATAGGCGACCTATGACTCTAAGGCCTAGAAACCTTCTAACAAAGGCAAAGGCATTGCAGCGGTCAATAGCCATGCAACGGCACGAGGTTCCAATTTTATTTTATTTTATTTTTAAGTTACATATCTATTTTTCTCATTTTTGTATCTGTGGTGTATCGTTTAATCTTGAATAACTTGTGCAGGCTCTGAGTCAACATGTAACTGAATTGGGGGAAAAAATAGAAAAAATGAAAAAAGAACTTGTAAGTACTCACTTATCATAATTTCATTATTTATATTTACCTAAATGGATTAGTTGGTCGCATGTAAAGTATTCGCTTATGATATTCTTAGTAATTTCATTTTAACGCGAAACAATAACACCTGCATGTAGTATTTTCTTGTAATTGTAATTCAGTTTCTTATAAAAGGTCTGGATACCAACTTTGGGATCTTATATGGAAAACGTATAGAGTCCAGTGAGATTTTATAATTAAATTTATTATCATATGAGAGAGGCTTAAGATGTGAACGATTGACGAAAAGAAACTAAAATGCAAATTAGTTTTTGATCAGAGTGAAAATTAACTATCTACTGGTGGGGTTGTTCTGCAGAGTGAGGATGGATTCTCTGACGGAGATGACAATTATGGTGATTTCAATGGCGAGGAATACAGTGATTACAATGATAAGAATTCTGAATTTTAGTACTTTGAAAAGGATGGGTTTCAAATCTATGAAGGCAGGTTTACATTTTGCAATGAAGTTAGTTCCTCCTGAGTGACTTCTGCCATTGCCTGCAGCCAGCTAGGTATATATAAACTCTGCTTTCGATCGCTTGTAGGTTCATAATTGTGATTTTCATATACTGAATTTTAAAAAATTGATCTAAAATTTTCTTGAGGCTTATTTTTTTTGGTTTTATAAACACGACATAGTCTTTTCCTTTTAATTGCCAGCATAGTATCCTTGGCTTATGAAGAGGCAGGTTTACTGACAGCAGTTTGAATGGATCGTCTGTCTGCAGTTAAGAATAGAATATCTGGAGTCCTATTCCTTCAAAGTTCTTGAGGCATGGATAAGCTATGTTTTCTTGTACATTCTGACCCCATCCTTACGGATGCTTTTCATTCTTCTTAGTGCTAGGTATAACCTCAAATATAACTAGATAAGCTTATATATTTGTAAATTATTAAATGCATGCTTGTTTAACCTAATAAATAAAGTTAAACATCTTATCAGGCTTGTCTTTGTAAATGAATCGTGCTCACACATGACATTGCTAACTCATAATATATCAATTTTATTTAGGTCAAAGTTGATAACTGTTTCTGTGTTCGAGTTAAGAAATTAAAGATAAGAATATTTTAGTAAAAGTGTTATGACTAATTTTACTGTGATTTTTAATCGATGTGTTACTTTTAATTAAAGCGTTATCGATATTTTAACCAATATTACACAGACACTGATTAGAAAGACAACTTTATTATCTACAAAAAAATATTCAGTGACAATGATTTTCATTTTCGTTTAGAAAGTATTTTATAATTATGAGATTAAATTGTATATTTTATATGAATTACGTTAAAATTTATTAACAAATAGAATTTTATTTGAATATAAGTTGGATAAATAAAAAAAAATTAACTGCTTTTAGTTCTTTAAATATAATGAAATATTAAATTTTAATTTTTAATAATAAATTTTAAGAATAGTTTTGAAAATCTCATCTAAACTTGAATTTTAATATTAAAGATGAAGAATATATATAATATATATATATATATATATATAAATTTTGAAGAACTAAAACATTTTTATATTAAAATCAAAATTTTATATTTCATATGCTAAACATATAATTATATATTTTTGAATTTTATTTAAAATAATTAAGTTGCATAAAATCTAATTATATTTAGAAATATGAAATGTTGAGTGTTATTCATCTAAGAATCTAGAAAATAATTTAGGAGTAGGAGTGATTTTTAAAAAACAAATATTTATTATTTTATTAATAAAAGGTGAAGATTATAAATAGAATTTCTATTAATTGAGTTTTATTTTATAAAAGTTATAATTTTTTTATAATTTTTCTAAAATTCTCCTTTATCTTCTATTTAAAATTGTAACACCTTCATTATTTAAAAAATTAAATATTATAGAATTAATTCTGATAGAGAATTTTATTCATTCAATTGGAGTAAGAATAATTTTTGTTTTTTTATGTCAACGAGTGTTTTGAGTTTAATGAGATTTGAAGTTTAATATATATATGACTTAAAATAACTCAAATGTGAATTTCTTCTTGTTTGTAAAATATGCTTAAATTTTTAATTAAAGTTTGTTTGTATATTTAGATCATTATGCGAGGAATAAAGAAAACATTTTTTTAGTCAAAGAATAGTTTTGTAAAGAAAAGGAAAGTTTATTATTATTATTTTGTTCAAGTATTAACATGTTTGTGAATAGTGCAAGTGGGGTTTGGGACACTAACCATTGTTGGATGCTTACTTGATATACAATTCTAGTGGTCTTGACGTTGGGCATTAGCTTGTTTAGGCTGATTTTGAGCATTAGTGCTGACACTTAGCATAAATGTGCTATGTAAAATGTTCTAACATTGGAAATTAAGGGTGTTTTATGATTTATAAAGATTTTCTTGTTTATTTGTGGTATGAATGAGAGTAATTTTATAGAGAATTGTTTCATTATATATGAGTTTGAATATGTATTGGATAAGAAGTCAGCCTAACTCTATTAAACTCATGAATTATAAAAAATAGAGTTTAGGTGGTGAGAGTTTTATTTATACATATCTGTGGGATGTTAAGTTTGCTTACAAATCACTTTGAGATGCACTCATTAAAATTCTATGTACATTCTAAAATTTATTTTAGAAATGCATCACTTAATTTATTCCAAAAATTCATATTTGAAGTCCAGGTTGATATTTATATTTAGAAGCAACTATGTATATTTCCTAACTTGAACTCGCATTTCTTCAACGTATCTTTATCAACATAGAACATAGGTTGGATGATTTCTGCATATCCGAATGTCATGTTTCTTTTATATTAATATTAAATATTACGAAGTTATTATATTTAAAATTTTCACATTTTGTGAAAAAATAAACAATAAAACTAATAACCGATTTTACAAACCATAATAAAATATTATAAATTGTATATTCCATGTGTCATTGCCGACAGATACCTTGTCTAAATTTTTCATCTATAAGGAACACGTAAACTAAAAATTGAGTAATTAATTGTAAGAATATTTATTATTATAATAATCATATATAATAATAAAAATTATTACCAACATAAGTAACTATACTTTCAATATAATTTATTATGTGCTAAATATTTTATTATTAATTATGATTCTTTTTTTCACAAATCTTTTTCATTCAAAATTTTATTATAATGAAAAGTATGTTATTTAAAATTCTCCTACTTAGCTTTAGAGGTTTGTGGCTAAGTAGAATTAAAATAATCATTGATTACTCATTTATAACTTCCCTATCAAATCTCACACATCACATTAAATATGAATTTAGCTTATTTCAAAGTAAATTAATGTAGTATACAGAAAATTACATATATTAGTACAAAATTCATGTCTCAACAATAGGTATAAAAATGAAACACAATATATATAACATAGTTTACCGTGTCAATTGTGTTCTCTTTTTCATTTCATTTTTTTTTTCATCTTTCTACTTGTTCTAACTAATGTTTTAAGCTTTTTTGTAGAAATCTAAAAAGTTTATTCTCTATTATAGAAAGTTTCATTATTTCAGCAAGAGAGAAAATGAATATCAAACAGTATGAAACACATATAATCTAGCTTCCGAATTTAAAAATAATAATTAACTAAACTTCATTGTACATATTAGTGGAAATATAGTAAAGTCTTGGATGCAACTGTTCTGTAAGGATTTTTCCTTCACATTTCTCATCCAAGTTAATTCTGTTGCTACAACCACCGAGAAGCAGTCCAATAAACTTTGACAGATTACAACAATGCACGAGTAATGTTTACAACATCAAGAGTTGAGTCTGGTTTTCTCTTGAAAAGGTAGTAATTAACAACCTTAAAGAAAGTGATTCCATTATTGAACTTAGAAATGGAACCATTTTCATCTACAGCACAATAATTCACAAGCTAGGTTTACACGATTTACACAGGCACTTCACCAAATGGAGTCCATATTGAATGGTTGCTCCTGCAGTTCTAAAGCTCTGGAAGAAGCTGAGACACTGAGATTTGGAGTGAGATTATCAGTTCCAATATTATTGTGAGGAAATGTTTGAGGAACGTACGTTGCAAAGTGATCACCAGTTGCAGCTTCTCTTTGTTGATATGTACTCCTAAGCTGCAATGCCCTGAGAAGCAATGAATTGACAGAAAGGTTTGGATTCAGCATCAACCCAGAAGGCCATGGAAGAGATGGAAGCTCAGTTGCAGAAGGCCAATTCATGGTCGAGTTCATGTTTGTGCTGACATTGCTGGGATCACCAGTGCTGTTGTAAATTTGTGCTGCAACACTAGATGAATTTGCAATGCTATTCAGATTTGGTAGGTCTGCATCACCAAATTCATTCGCCATTGAGGTAGGAGACTCTTGAGATGGTTGAGAGGATGATGTCTGCTGCGCTTTCTTTGGTGCTGAGCTCTTCTGGAAGACTCTGCAAATCACCCATTCTTCCTGCAGAAGTTAACAAAACCATCTCAGATAAAAAACTATGCATGATAGATAACTTTCGTTTTAATTCAACTTGTTATTTTTTAATAAATGCCTATAAACTATAACTGTGCTTTATCTTATAAAATACACTTTTCCATTTAAAGTAAATAGATTGTACTTTATTTCAGTTATATATGACTCTATATATGAATATTTAAGTACACCAAGTTATTACCAAGAAACAACCAAAATTACCACGAATCTGTGTTTGCGTGTGATATTTCAAGAAGACCATAATTATATTGATACATTTATTTAATGATGTTTAAAAGCTGATTATGTTGTTGTAAAAGATATATATGTGTTGAATTTTCAAAATAAGTTTAAACATTTTTCAAACTCAGTTATTGCATGTGCTTTCTCGACATATGCATTAGAATATTTCAAGAAAATGGTATATATATATTCTTGATGCATCCAATCCAATTCACGTAATAAATTTAAGAGTGATTTTGATAAGCAAAAAAATACATTTATTTATTTTATTTTAAATAGCTATATATACGTGCCTTTTTTCAATTAATATCTTTAAAGAAAAAGGTTTAATTAATAATTAATTTTCTCTGTCAACATTAAGCATAATAAGATATCTGAACATTATTGGTACAATTAAATTATTGAAAGCTTTTAACTCCAATAATTTTATAATTTTATTATGAATGAAACATTCTGCTATGAATTAAATGAATATTTTTGAGAATTGATGTCTGTTGTATTTATAAAATGAATATGATATTTATTGATAGTATATATATATATATATATATATATATATGTGAATGCATATATAATGCATTGATTTACTTACCTTAGAAGATCTATAGGGCTGCTTGTTTTGAAGTCTATATTCATGCATAACCCAGTTACTTTTCTCACCCCTTGGAGCTCTACCCATATAAAACACCAAAGTTTTCTTCATCCCTATCAAAACTCCACCGCCAAATATCTCCTTATCTTTTCCGGTGGTTTTCCAATACCCTGATTCCGTCGCTCGGTTCGTCCGAAGCCCCGTCGGATATTTCCGATCTTTCAGGCTGAAGAAATACCATTCCTTCTCCCCCATCGAAGCCTTACCTATTTCATATCACAAACATCAAATCTCTCACTTATTCCTACATGCATGCATCTCAAAATTATACTTGCAGATTTTAACGTTTTAAAACATATTAAAATGATCTTTAAAGTTCTAACGTTAGTATATTATTAATGCTCCAGAAGACAACACCAAAAAATTCAGAAGGAATGTCAAATTTTCTTGAATAACCTACAAATAAATGAGGAAATTGGTTTGAAGAACAAGACATATACATATACCAAGTTCGTTTACTCATTTAATTACGCTTCTGATGATGAAAATTAACAGACAGAAAAGGTATATTTTCTGTTTTTCTGACTTGAACATGTAAAATATCTTGCAAATAACCGCAAATCAAAGAACATAAGTACAAGGTCATGCAAAAGGATATTAATAAAAAGAAGGTATATATATATATATAGGTGTAGGTTTTGGAATTGAAGAGAGTGAAAAGCAGGTATATAATAAAGAGAGATGATGAGGAAGATGTGTAAAAGTGTACCTGGGAGGTCCCAAGGTTCAGATTTATTGAGATCAACAACTGCGACAACCTTGGATGTGAAGCTAACGTCAGACACTTTCCTTAATAAATAATATGTGATGAGTTCTTCATCTGTAGGATGGAACCTGAACCCAGGAGGTAGGTTTTCTTCCATCTTCTTAACTGTCAGCCCAATTAATTAACGGATTCCTTGCCAAAACTGAAAAACCTTCTTCAGAACTATAGTACGGAAAATAGATCATCCAAAATTTATAAGCTCTTTTTCATCACCATGAACAGCTCTTATAAATGGCTTCTCCGCTTTTCACAACTTGCATCCACATATTATTTTTAATAAATACATGCACAGCTAACTCTTTGACAAACATGAACTCTCCCAAAACCATGTAGTTTTTTTCTTCCTGTATATTAATTTTAAATAACTATATATATCAAGCTTCGGTTACGTATATCGTGAATTAATTCCAATACTACCACTTTGTTTTACGCGTATTTACTCACTCAAACCAAGAGTAAATATGAGCTTGAATAGTCCAATATTGTGCGTTTTGTGTTATAGTCAATAATCCAGCCAAAAAGTGTCATAATCAATTAGTATAAAGGGATGGGAAAATGTGTAGTATTTATTAGGAAGGCTAGTTGCAATTATTTGTGCACGAGGGGGTTGAGTCTATGTTACACCCTAATTGGGATATAGATTTTCGTCTACTATGATCCTCTTCAACTACCTTCACCCATTTCTACCCACCAAAACCTTTGCCAAACTTCTGCTATAGTCCAATCAGAACGTGTGCTTAATTCAAACCACATTCTCTCTCATTGTAGATGCTGTAGGTACACATGTATCAAACAGTGCCCAATACCTACCGTTATTCCTCAAAATTCTAACAAAATTACTCTCAGTACGCTAATTAAATGATCTTGTTTAACCAAAACGAAGTTTCATGTGTACATTAGCAGCTCTTACATTGATTAATGACTGTTAGCAAGGGGTGTTTGTGTGGACTATTGACATATTATTATTTATTTTGGTTAGTGTTTACGTCGACTAGTATTACTATGAGTGGTTAAAATGGTCACCAACCTTTGGCTATAGGGTAAACGTTTCCGTTGGACCTTTTCAATCGTATTTCATGGCTAATCTTCAAGGCATCCCAAATTTCAATCCTACCCAAAACTTTGCGAATCCCTCATTTTCTGCGTTTTTTAGGAACATCGATCGGGATTCTAGAACCAGCGTTGTTTTACTCACTTTTTCATTCGTTATACATAGGGATGGCAACAACCAATCTAAGTGAGCACAAGCTCATTGTTCTTATTAAGCCAAATAATTATAGAATGAATATTATTTTCTTCCCAACTTCATGTGTCTCTCATAAGATTTTTCTAGAAAAAAAATATGATCCTTTCTAAATTCGAGACACAACAAAAATAAATTAGACAAACATACAGAATAAGACAGAAATAACTGACATCACAATCTAACATATAGTTAAATGAAAATTTATCATAAAAATATTAATTTTTTATAAGAATCTGAGTTTTAATTTAAGAATCAAGAGAATTCTTTCACATATGACAAGACTCAAATTTTACTTTACTTTTTTATATCTCTATATACAAATACATAAGTTTAAGAAATTCTAAAAAAACTTAAAATAAAACTCAAATACATAAATCACAAATGCAAACTTTCGCAAGTATTAACTCCTTAATGAAGATCTCGACACCCTCATATTTGACACTAATTATAAAGACCTCCACATGATGCTTGAATATGATTGCCTCTCTTAGAACCACACACCTCTCCCTTTCTTAGAGTTGTACACCTCTCTTATAGAACGTGGTATTTGTTATGTAAATGATTACATATTATACTAGATTATTAACATTTTAATTGAGAATTTGTGTTTGGGAACTATGATTATTATGTAAGGTATTTATTATGATCATGTATTATATTAGATCATAGAGATTTTATTTAGAAGTTTATGATTGAAAATTATATTATTTTACAGGGTATTTATTATATAAATACAGAAGGAATAATCATGAAAAAAAAACATATACTTTCTATAATGGTTAAGGTTAAACACGTCATGTATCATTTCTTATGACATATGTAACACTAATCATTAGTATCATATTCTACGAAGATTAAAACTATAATCATCGTCATAGGACCACATTTTATGAAGATTAAAACTCTAATCATCATCATACGAAGTTTTCTTTGATGGACATGACATTTTTAATGCTTTTTTCTATATGATTATTCATTTCCAATCGATATAGAAGTGATTCTTTTATGACAATTCTTCAACCGTCATAAAAATATAAATTTTTTTATGTTAAATGCATTTATGATGATTCTGAAATTATTATAAAAAATATTCTTTTAGATAATTGATATTATATTTAAAAAATAAACTTTAAATCTAAGTTAGTAACTTTAAATTAACTTAATTTTATAAGCTGAGGTTGAGGTTTATGCTTTCATAGCATAAATTCGTTTTATTTTTAATTATGTTATGTTCAATATAATCATCTCCTTTTGCATGTGTTATGGTACAGCGGTGAAAGCAAATGAAAGATAAAAGAAGGCAGTAATGCGATAATTGAGTTGTACTTGATCGATGAATTGTTTAGCTTATGAAAAAGAAATATGATTAATTCAATTTAATATATTAGAATTAGGGTTTTATAATTGTAATTACTTAGTGGAGACTAAAGCAAGACAGATAAGACCGCCATCACGATTTAAGATCCGGAGTCAACTTTAATGACACAACAATTTTCAGTTGCAACCATTGTTATAAAAATTATCTTTACAATTTTTTCTTTTCTAAGTTAACCAACCAATAACCCTATTAGGTTTGAATAATATTATGAGACAAGTAACCTTTTTTCCCATTCATTTAACTAACCGTGTTATTTTTTTAGCATTTAACTGATTATATCAATGAATATTAATTATAATTAATAAAATTCTTCTTGTTGAATTAAATTCAAAGATTTTTTTTAATTCATTAATTAATTTAGAATAAATCTAATAAGTCATGTTTGGCATTGGATTGCAATAACATCTTTAGATATTTAAGCTATTTTGATTAGTTGAGGTTTAATTTTTTTTAACTCGTCTAATCCTACCGTAAATATTCAAAACCACCTTCCTTGTTGTTCTATGTTATTTTTTTTTTCCAATTCATATATGATTAAATCTCCTTTAAAGTTAATTAACAGTTTACACTGACCCTGTGTTTGCACCTAACTGCAGTAATATTAATCACAATATCTACTAAGCCGATCTAAATTAGTTGTAATTGACTTGATATATAAACGTTTAATATTTGTATTTAATATTTATAAATAAAAAATTTATATATCTTGTTTTGTTTTAGTAAAATATCATTTTTTTATATAACGTACAATCAATTTTTAATCTTTAGTACAATAAAAAAATTAATTGGTCTTCCTACAATAATTATAATTGTATTTGAGTTTTACTCGTAATAATTAAGTAATTGCACTGTTAAATGCTAATATAGATATTGTTATATGATATTTGTAACCAATTAGGTTAAATTTTTTTTTCTTAGTGAAAATTAAAATTAGTTTTTTTTTGAAATTTTGAATTAATTTAGTTTTTCAACTTATAAAATGTGTGGATTTAATTTTTTAAAATTTTGTTAAATTTATTTAAGATGGTTTCAAATGTGTTTCTACTTAACATTTTAAAGTGTAAGCAAGTGTTATTATGAAATGCATTTAAAACATCAAATAAACTTACTAAAATTTAGTTAAAATAATTAAATCCACATATTTCTAAAGTTGAATTGGATTTGAAATTTTGACTAATTTTAATTTTTATCCAAAATAAAGAACAAAAAACATATTTAATCATATATTTTATTTAGGTACTTCTGAATTTTAATGTTAATATAATTTTACAAAATTGATTGAATATTATTTAATGTTAATATATTTGGATGTTATGTTAAATAGTTTGATTGATAAGCTAATTGAAACATTACTATTCTTGAAAAAAATAAGTTAGGGAGTTAGTAGTCAAATGACTTTTTTTTTCATTATTTTGAGTTAAACATAGTTTTTAAAAATAAAATTGAAATAAAATAGTTTAATATTATATATTACATTAAAAAAATAAATTTTTTCTAATAATTACCATCTATCAATAATAACAAAAATATGTTGGTAAATCATATTTATCAACGGATTATCGACCAATAAATTAATTAATAAAGTGATTGTCAAAAAAGTTTATTATCCGTCCGTAAGTACAAATGACCTCAAATACATCAATTATATTTGTTATTAAAATGCGTGAAGGAGTATCCTCCTCACTCCCCCTTTCACTTTTGTTTATTTTTTTTCCTCTTCCACCACAACCAGTCTAGGTCATTTTCATCCTCATAGACCTTCTCCTTCTATATTTGTCTTCCTCTTCCTCAACTTCTTCTTCCTCACCTATTTCTTTAACTCAGACCACCACCACCATCAACGTTCCTGACAATTAATGACATTACTAGTGTGCGTTACCGACAAACCTCTATGTCAGCTACCAATCTCTACATCACTTTGTGGCCTTCATGACAAGCTTTCATTTAACAATTTTTCCAACAGACTTTACAAACTCATTCTTTTCAAACAAAAGTATCCGTCAATAAATTTAAATTTGAACTTCGTTAGAAATATTTGTCACTAAATTAAAGTTTATTAACAAATTATTGATCGTGAGTAATTTTCCATTAGTAGTAAACAAAATTCTTGTAGTATTATATATTATTAAGTTAAATAAAAAATAAACCGAAAAACCTTAAAAGTGAGATACTTTTTAAAATAAATTAAAATTTTGTATTAGTTATAATGTTTAATTGGAGATGTATAATAACTAATACAAATTATGATTATAATTAAAACATAAAGTAGCAATCATACTATTACTTTTTATAAATGATATTACTAAAATAATTTTGTTTTTGCTTTTGTTTAAACAGATAAGTAATTAATTTAGGAACAACTTAAAAATAAAAAATTAATGCGTCATTGAATACTGAAAATATCAATTATTTTGAATTATTTTTTAAAAGATTAAAGCTACATTATTTTTGAGACGAAAAGGTATTAACTAACTTATATATAAGTAAACAGAAAAGGTATATTAACTAAATCATATATAATGATATACCAATACTTTTTAACTATCGTAAATTCAAATTACAATTACTACAATGTATCAATTAGAAATTCTCCACTAATGTAAACTAGTTTTCTTATTATTGTTTTATCTTACAGTTATAGTTTTTTTAATTAAGACAAATATTAAATATTCGAGTTTTAAAATAATATAAATTTTTAAAATACATTATCTCCAAGCTTACTGTAAAATTATTTATTTTATGAACAAATACTTATTTTTTTACTTGTACGCATGAAGAAAGATTATAGGTAAACGAAAATATGATCTATATATTGTCAACAAAAATTGATTAACATTGAAAACTACCGGCAATAAATTAATTGGTCATAATATCTTTGAGAAATTTAAACAACAAAATAAATGCAAAAAGTATAACAATTGAAATTCTTTTGATTCGTGAGGATGTTGAATGTTGCAACTTAAGTTCTTCATACTTATTAATAATCTTTTCTTCCGTGGTGTGTTGCTAAATTCATTATTATGAACGGTGGACCAATCAAGACTTTAATCTAATATGCTACACGTAACGTCCTCCACGAAGCTCAAACTTTTGGTTAATGTGTGTATATCTATAAATAAAGATCTTGATGGTGATGATTTTATACATTGTGAGATATTAACAACGTGAACCCAAATCTTGTAATCTCATTAAGATGCTAATAGTTTAACTTCTACATATAAAAGAAAAATGCAGTAACAAAACATAATAACTTATATAATGAGTAAAGGTGTCTAAATAATCATAGTATGTGTATTATATGTCTATATGAATAAGTTTAGAGGACGATCGGTCACATATGTTTAAACCTAGAGAATCAAGATAAGTAATATAATAGCGGTCGAAAATAATTAGAGACCGAAGAGACGTTTCCAGCAATAAACATTTTCAAGCACTATCTCAAATTAAAATTACTGTTAAGTGTTACTTAGTAAGTAACGAGTCATGATTGAGTCGTGATTAGAGTTTTACTAATCACAAACTCATTCATAAAACTATAAAAAGAAGTCACAAGTAAGAAGGTAGGTAATTACATTTACCATAAATTTAAATATTTGTTTTTGACAAGTATTTTGAGTGCAAGGAAGAATTTAAACTAAAAATATTCAAAATTACCTAAGCTAAGTTGAAAAAAAAGGTGTGAAGATGTTTATGACTATACCCGACCCTACGTCCCAAACATATTTATCAATTATAATACCATATAGCTTATTCATTCTTTTTACCTTCATTATCAGGTTGGCTAAACTCTAAATAATAATCATATAATTAATATCACTTTTTCCTCCTGAGCCTGCAATCTTAGTAACCACGTTAAAGACAAGGATCAATAAAGAGAGTGTTGGCACAAGAATTCGCAAGTGACACACCCAACTCTACTATCTTTTCTCAAATGGATCTTTATTCAATCAATAGGTAAGGAATAATATTAAACAAAAAAAAAAACTATTTCCTGTTTTGGAATAGGAAGAATCAGAACTCAGAAACAGTATCTATTGAGTTAAACAATGTATGAATTCGAAGCACTTCTCCTCCAAGATTGTCTTGTGACGTAATTCTTTAATAAAGTGCACTTCATGTTTGTCTACCTATGCGTGTGTCTCGGTTTTGGTCTCTTCTTTTGCTTTTTGTTCTTCTAGGAAAAAGAACCCTCTCTTACACTGGATTTTCTACTTCAAATACACACTACAAAACGTTACCTGCGTACTTTTTTCATTAAAAGCAGAATAAATATTATACCCCTTGCGTTATTTAATTCCCATAATAATGGCTTGCACATTACAATTAAACTCTCGTAATATTATATGAAAACTGTACAATGTTTAGTAAAAAGATTATAACAACTTGTTTTAAGATATGTATGTCTTATTATAACTAGGAGTGGAGGTAGTATTTAATTATATCATGATCATGAGGGACCCTATTTTGTGAACTAAATTTGGATGATCAAATGAAAAGCCAAAAAAAATGTTATAAAAATGTGTGTGGATACCTCTTACGAGTGAAAGATCATTTCTGTGAAATGCAGAAAACGAAGGCTTAGTGTCTTTCTCTGATAAAATAATATTAAAATTTGCATGCTATGCTCCTACTAGAAGACTCGTAGATCTTGTTGTAAGAAAGAAGACATTCTAAACCATGTGAAGTTCACGACAGGTTTGTCCATGGTGCTTAGGGCTTATAACCAGGGCCATGCAGCATTTGAGGGATATTAGAGATTTTGACATTTCAGATTTGACCAAGAAGGATACATATTACGAAAGCAACGCAAGGCCACTTAATAAAGAAAATGCTGCTATGTCCCAAAGAAGATGCACTTCTTAAACTATTCTACAATGTCTCAAGCCCTCTTCACCTTCTCTTTCTCCTTCTCTTCTCCTCTGCCGTTTTCCTTCTCACCTTCTTCACCTTCTCAGGCAGATACCCCTTCATCCAAAGGTCTTCTCCATTTCTCTATCTCTTCATTACACGTTTTCTTCTGCCTCCACACTCTCACTTGTACCTTTTTTCTTTGTGTGTAGCAGGGATCAAGAATATGAATATGTGTACACCGAGGATGAAGAAGAAGAAGATACTCAAGAAGGGTATTCTTGTGTTGATTCTACCGAGGGAGAAAACATCACTTGTGGGAAAGGAGTTCCTGTGTTTGTGCACAATGAGAGGCATCAAAGGACTCATTCTTATTCGGAAGAATTCGTAAGCCCCAGAGAGAGCTTGAATGAAGAGTCAGAAGAAAACCATTATTCTGAAACGTTGTCTCTCCATAAGTCTCCGCAAGTTTCTGACTTCGACAATGAAGAGGCAGAAACGGTCGAAGAAGACTTTACAGCAAGAGATTCTGATTCTGTTCCAAAATCTACCAAAGTTACCAAAGTTGAAAGCAGGAACACCTCCCCCTTCAACCTCAACGCGTACAAAGGAAAAAAACACCATGACGGTATCTCCTTACGTTATACCTTATGTATCACCATTTTATATTAGTGTTATGGTAGTGTAAAAACCGTATTATGTATATAATTTTTGGATTTAGTTAAACTCCAATTCTAACTTTTTCAAGCTTATCAGATGACTTGCTATTAATCATGCAAAGTTTAAATTTGAGATATTCAATGGTAAGTGTAAACCTTATGAACTAGTTTTTGGTTGAGTTAGGCCTAAATCCAAAATTTAAGATTATAGTTGTGATACTCTTACATGCTCCATTTCTACAAGGTAAAGTTTCTGATGTTAGTTACTTTATGCAGACGATCACGTTAGCGTTGAAATTATCAGAAACAAGAAGGTGCAAGAGCCAAACGCTGCAAGGGATGAGAGATTCTTTGTTTTTGCTTCTACCCAGTTGCAGAGTAAGAAGTTGATGGTTGAAGAGAAGGATGATGAGTCCTCTAAATGGAAGAGCTCCATCAATTGCAGGGATTCCGAGACTGAGGAGGATGCATTTTCTTCTTCATCCAGAAGAAGTTGCCCCAAGTGGGAATCGTACACATTGTTCCAAAAATATGATGAAGAAATGGCAATCCTAGACAGAATTAGTGCACAGAAACTTCATGAAACAGGTAACAATCTTTTTTCTAATTCCAAGTGCATTACTTATAAGAAAAATTATTAATCCAATATTTCAGAGTCATTAAGGTCCATCCAAATGTCTCCAAGATCAATGTCAGAGCGTATTGTGTACAAGTTTCAGACTATAAATAAAAAATCTGTTGATGTTGGTCACAACCCATATCGTGAACTAGAGGCTGCATACGTAGCACAAATTTGCTTGACATGGGAAGCCCTTAGTTGGAACTACAAAAATTTTCGTTCCAAACATGCCTCACGCCAGGACAATGACACGGGTTGTTCTGCCACAGTTGCTCAACAATTCCAGCAGTTTCGGGTTTTGTTACAGAGATACATTGAGAATGAGCCTTATGAGCACGGTAGGAGACCTGAAATCTATGCTAGAATGAGACTTCTGGCACCCAAATTGCTTCTAGTGCCAGAATATCAAGGTAGGAATATTAGTTTTCATTCCTCTAATAGTAGCACATCTCATGTCACAAGGTGAAATAATTATGTACTTTTGTTAATTTTCTTTAAAAAAATTAGAGGAAGATCAAAAGGATGGTGGTTTTCAATGCAAAATATCATCAGCTTCATTTCTGAAGATAATGGAGGATGGGATCAAAACATTCATGAATTTTCTAAAGAATGACAAAGAAAAACCCTGTCAGATCCTTGCAGCCTACTTCAGGAGAAACCAAAGAGGCACAGTTGATCCAACACTACTGGGACTAATGAAGAAGGTTAACCAAAAGGCAAGATTCAAATTTCAAAGCAGTTGTTCTTCAACATTTGTTTTTAATTCAGTTTTCTGACACATGTTTTTGTGTCCACCTAATCTACAGAAGAGGGTGAAGGTTAAAGATCTTAACCATGCAGGGAAATGCTTGAGGAAGAGAAAGTTAAAGGTGGAAAAGGATATGGATATTTTGATGGCTCTGACAGACCTAAAAGTTGTGTCAAGGGTTTTAAGAATGAGTGAATTGAGTGAAGAGCAGTTGCACTGGTGTGAAGAGAAGATGAGCAAAGTGAGAATCATGGAAGGGAAACTTCAGAGAGATTATTCCACACCACTTTTCTTCCCCTCACATTGACTCACCAGATGGTTTTGTTTGGTGATTCCATTGTTAGTATAGTTATAATTGCACAGAAGGAATATGCATGACACTCTATAATGTTAGATTAAAGAAAATGGAGTCTTTCAACAAAACATGTGGAAACATGGATTGTGGTGTCCAAATTCAGAAAATGTTTATGTTATTATGCATTTTGAAGGTAGAAGAAGGTCAGAGACAAAGTGTTGAATCCAAATAAGAATGAACAAGGCTGTCACAGATGAAGTTGAATAAAACCATACATAGTCTTAGAGAGAAATAAATAGAGAAAATAATGCAGAAACTGTCTACAGGTTATGAGATATTTATTGAATTTACGGCAGCATACATTATCTTGTAAGAAGTTAACAATAAGAATTTTTAGAAGGATATATTCATCATTGTATATTGACATATTCCAGTTTGACTTCAAAAATACAATAAATCATATCTCTTTGTAAAATATTCTCAGTTATAGCAACAACTCAGATATTATCCTCCTCAATACAGATTCTTAACAAAATATTTATTTTTTCTTTCTAGTATACAAATATTTTTATTATTTATTTTTACCTAATTTAGAGATATTTTTTTTTTTTGGTAGGTACACTATCTTTTTTATTTTTTCTTCTAATTGTGACTACTTATTTAAATTGCAATCAAGCTTGAAACTATAATTAAAGGATTAAGTATAATAGTTTTTTTTTTTATTTATAAGCATTGATTAGTTGATGTGTATACATCTAGTAGAATTTACTTTTTAATATATATTATTGAAATAAACTAATGGCTGTTATAAGCTGAATATATACACCACAACTACCCTACTATGCAGGA
This sequence comes from Vigna umbellata, assembly GCF_029865625.1. Lineage (NCBI taxonomy): Eukaryota > Viridiplantae > Streptophyta > Magnoliopsida > Fabales > Fabaceae > Vigna > Vigna umbellata. The sequence continues at coordinate 12,320,001 of NC_142171.1, read as the reverse complement.
ACATATAAAGGACAACACCACTTCTTCATTGACATTATTCCAATTCTCCAAAAAAAATAATAATATTGAACTCAGGTTTTTTTTTATTACAAAATTGATTATATTATGATGGTTGTCCACTTGGATATGAATGTGCTGAAAAGGATCCCAAACCTAAAAACATTAACGAGACAAAGTAACCTGTCACATGAAAAATATTTTCTCTTTCCAATCTTAAAATCAATATTAAACTAAAATCAAAGTTATTATTCTTCTATAACTTCTATTGTATAATAAATTTTAATGATAATCACCAAAATGACTTTAATTTCAATTGAAAATATAATTTGAACGATATCTAAATATACTTAGTTTTTTTATATTAGTTATCTCATGTAAAATAAAATGAACATCATCAAAACTATAAAACTATTTACTGTCTTGAATCAAATTATAATGAAAGTTCAAGTATTTAGGACCACTTGTTCACTAACACTATTCAAACAAAATATATATAATAATGAAAGAACTGACTTTTCAAATTAACCTCATCAATGAGTTATGTTGTCAGTGTTATTTGTGTTACAATGTGAACATTTTCAACAGGCAAGTGTATAACTTTTTTTATTTTATCTGTAAATGGAAGAAAATATTTGATAATATTATATATATATATATAATCAATACTTTAATTTATGCAAATTTGTGCATATAAAATAACAAGAGATAAAAAAAAAACCAATTATGTAAGACTTTGATAAATTTTCACACATGACAAAGGTTAAGAATATAATATGATATTTTTCTGGGGTTTGAGAGAAAACTGAAGGACATGAAAACCATTTGCAAATGAACAAAGCATTGGGAAAATGCTCAGAGAGAAAAAGTTGGATGGTTAAAGGAAGGAAAGTTATGGTTCTTTCAAGGAGGACAATATGCTCTTTACTGCAGCACATTGTTGAATATGAGTAACTTATAAAAATAATGATATATATATACACTTTAATTTTATATATACTTATTACAAATTAATTTTTTATTACATTATATATCTTATAAATTTATAACTTATATTTCCTCTAGGTTTGTAATAAGTATTGATCCATGTTTTGGATGTCTATGAATTATTTTTTTCTTAAATATGAATAAAAATAATTTATATCAAGTATAATAGGAGCTCTGGGAGATATTGACATAGGATAATGATAGGAATTCTGGAGTATATAGGAATTCCACCATGTGTATGAAAATTTAGCACATCTTGGAAATATTGGGTGGAAGTCTTTTTTTTTTTAGTAATACCTATTTTTTTTTTGTGAATTAGATTTATGTCAATTAGCTAGTAAACTAAGGATGTGAATTATTGTATATTAAAATATATTAACAATAAAATTATACTTAATAACAAGCAGAATAAAATTAATATATAATTATGTCTTTTAAAATAAAATATCATGCATGGTCAGTTCATGTACTGAGCTAATAAAGTTGCTTAGTGAGTTTGACAAAATTTTAGAGATCTAGAAAAAAAAAATATTCTTGGTCGGGTGGGTGAGGTATAAAAAAGTTATATAATTATTTCTTTATGAAGAATGTATAATATTTTTTGTGGCATCTTTGGTTTTGTCTAAGGTGAGATGGAGAGAGATAGACACAGCAGGAATGAGATGGGAAGCTGTGTCTGGTCCATTCTGCACCTTGTTTCTTATGCCCACAAACACCGGTAGCATTTATGACACACCGCTTCGTCTTTATTATTTATATTTAATATTCATAACGTCTCCCACGCGATGTGATATTACCGATGTTATCGCTCTCAATTCAGTCCTCCAACCGCTTCTCATTTCTGAGAATTCTTATCCTATAATTATTATCTTCTAATTAGCAAATTTATGATATATAACTTTTTTTAATTAATATATATTTATTATAAAATAATAATTATGACAAGTGAATTACTTTGAAGATTTTTGATTCAAAAAGGTTTTTATTGGAGGCAACATTTTGAAATATATTTACACTCAAGGAATGCTAGATTCTAATTGATTTAAAATATTGAGATACACTTTAAGTTTATTTTAATTTTATAAACTCAAAAAATAATAAATTTTATTAGGATAAACTCTAATATACTATTTTAATAATATATTAAAAAGTGAATTTAAAACTTAAATTAATTCTACAAAATTAATTTATAAGGCGAGATTTACACTTATTTTTATACTGTAAATTGACATTATTTTTAGTTGATATGGAACTTCTAACAGTCCCTTCTCAAACCGAGACATATACATTGGGTCACTATCAGACCAGCTATTAATGTCTAGTCTCACACCCATAAGATGTTTATGCCTTAGTGTGATGGAGTGTATTGGAAGTCTGATATGACTAGATATAAAGTAAAATTTAAAATATAAATAATGCAAACCTCACTTACAAGCCAATTTTACAAGGTTGAGTTAGACTTAAAAGCTACTTTTAATATTAGAGTCATGAGTCAAAGTCTATCCCAATAAAGTTTGTTGGATACATTGTTTCACTCACTACCCGACCACCCATTGTGTCTGTCTCACGCTCCAGATGTATATATCTAGGCGTGAGAGAGATGTTGAAAGTACCACATCAACTAGAATATGACTTTAGTTGGATTAATAGAATTGAATAATCTTAAATGTAGTTTACAATTTATGTATTAAATTTATTATGATTTTTCTTATGAAATTTATGAAGAAAATTGATTACTTATATGTATTTTTTATGCTCTAAATTTTAGTGTATTGTATTTAATTTGACTAATAGTAATTATTATATAATATACTTTGTTCTACATGTGTTATTTGGCACACTTGCTAAAATGATTAAGTTGATTAGTTTATAAGAGAAATTGATTGTGGAAAGAACATTTTTCTCAACAAATTTGATTAAAAGAGTTTATGTGATTCCCTAACGTTATATCATACATATATATTAGAATTGCACTTGTTCTTTAAATTGCAATCTTAAATTTAATTTATACTTGTTTTTGTGTGTGATAGAGATGTCCTCATAAGATCCTAACTTCTCTTGCCTTGCTACTTAAGATGTTCTCTCCTTGTTTATATATTTAACTTGAGGTTGAGTACCTGCAAAGACTTTGATACTCAAGTCAACAAGTGGTATGAGATGTTATGTATATGTATTCTCAAAATAATTGTCTTACCAGGTGACTTTATTTATATATCTTTTCATATGTATCGTTACTTGAATAAGCCTAACTTAACTATTCCATCTCTATTTTAGGAATATGTAATATGTGGATATCATATTAAATTTCATATCATAATGTTACATTGATACATTATGAGCCTTAAATGCAAGTTGTGGTGATGTTGGCTAACTTAGCATGACATTATCACATATAATGTACCATGATCTCAGTTATATGTTGTACATTATCATCTTAAACTTGTAGTTGCATCTTAGAAGAGTCTATTTTGGTTACATGCCGAGATAATGTCTGCATAATACCGTGGATACAAGAAAAGTTCCTTTTTTATCTAACATGTTGCCTATGACATTACCTAGCACACTAGCCTCCAATCTCAAGGAATGTAGATAGGTAGGGATTGAAATACATCATTATGACAGACACAACAATTGACAAGGTAGTGAAAATGTCTTGTCACTATATCCACTAGATGAAAAAGATATGAGAAAAATGGAAATAATTGTTTCAAAGTGTGAAAATGGTCTATAAATAAGGCAAAGTGTTACATTGATATTGATTTTAAGGCGTATTGAGTTGTAAAATTTGATGATATTATATTGACTCTATTAGTATCTAACTTATATAGAGGAAGATATCTAGTGTTGAGAGTCGATAAATGTTTCTACAGTCGGATGTTTCAATATGGAACAAGACTAAACCACGTAGGTATAAGGAATTTATCTGGTCATACTTGAAGAGGACATTGTTTCTAACTTATTGCTCTGTGAGAGCGTGCTCCTTGGAAGTATAAGATGACATGCTAGATGCAAAATCTTTGAGTCTACTCAATATATGTATCTTTTGAAAGTAAAGTCAAATATTTAAGTATTGTGGACCATGAGTACGCATGTCTTGTTAACATTTAATTATTGTCATCAGTAATTCATATAAATGAAATTCATTATGGATTGAAATTCATATAAATTATTAATTACACTAACTTACATTGTTTCTGATTTGTGATTTACTTATATATTATGATATATATTATACTTAAACTGAATATGGTACATGTAAGAGCAATGAAAAATAAAGAGACTTCTACTAGATAGTTTAAAGCTTAATTTTTTTATTTTAAATATATATCTAGATGTGTATTAATGCACTCCTATCGTCATTGTAAATATTTCATTTTGAAGGATAGACCTTAAATTTATTTTGAACATTTGGAGTTTCAAATATAACTTAGAAGTTCTAAATGATTGTGTTTAATATCTTAATTATGATGTTCTTTTTTCAGTGTACTATTATACTAATATAGGTTATAATAATTATATATAATTAAAAATTACTTTTAGTAATTAATAATAAATATTTATTTATATTATATTTTAAAAAATATTTTGGATTCATGTTTTTTTACCTAAATATTTTTTTCCACATATATATATATATATATATATATATATATATATATATATATTTTGTCTATAAAAAAAATTGCCACTCATTTGTTTAATATTAGAAAATTGAGATAATATATAATTAAAATTTTATAAGGATCAAAAGTGCATATCTACATATCAAAAAGTGAATTTAAGCCAATATTAAATGAATTTAATGAACCATCCTAACTAGTGAAATTAGATACTACCTTAGTATATATTAACATTTAAGGTTATTTCATTCATGTTAAGAACAACAATTAATGCATAACTTTTTTGAAACAATTTTACTAAAACAGTCTCAATGTTTATAAATGTAATATTTTGACTACGACGAAAACTATAAATTTGATGACATGTTAGCAAAAATGAGACATGCTTCTTTCACAGATGAAAATATCACTCAATTTGAATTTTTTTCAATTGGTTAAAAATGTAGTCATTTTGAAATAAAAATGACTTATTCTATCAATTACTATTTTCGCATACATTAAAAATAACAATAAATATATTACAGTATTTTTTATTCTATTATCTATCTCGTTATGTGCAATATATGTCTTATTTAGGAATTAAGTTTACTATAATATATTAGTTGACAATTTTTTCAATTTCAAGCCATTCAACTTCGTTAAAACTACAATTATTTTAATTATAATTCTTGACATCGTTACTGTGATCACCATTTTTATTACTCTCATAATTATTTTATATATATATATATATATATATATATATATATATATATATATATATATATATATATATATATATATATATATATATATTGTCTCTATCTAATAGTATAACTAATTCTATTGTATATTATAAAAATCACAATATTTACTTTCACACCACAACATCATATTGTTTTAATTATACTATTATAATCAATTTAACCATTTTATTAAAACTTTGGATTTTACTTTTACTGTCGTTTGTTATTATCATTTGATTTTCACTCCTGTTATTCTTATTATATTATTTAACTTTAGATTTTGATTGAGAAAACCTCTGTTTCGCAATCTCCAACAAAGTAACAAAAGATGAGAACTTAATTGAATACTCCATAAATATTTTTTTAAAAAAAAAACTCAATTTAAAATAACCAAATAATTTAAAACATAATTAAATCTTATTATTTTAATCATTATTATCACCTACTTGTCCTATCTAATATAAATTTACTATTAATATAACACCATCATTATAACAAAGAAGACAACTTCATTACTCTAATTATGTTAATATTAACTTATTATTTTTATTATCGTGATTATAATTTGTGTTCCTATTATTATTATTTATATTAATGTTATCATTTTATTGTTTTTATTATCCATCATTGTTACAATGCATGGCTATTACTTTTACTATCAATACACTCATCACCTATTTATATCTTGTCTTTCACATTTAACAAGATTGAATATATTAATATTTATTTTATTTTTATCCTATCATTTTTTTTTCTTATTTTTATCATCTGAACATATTATGATTTGATTTGGAAACAATCTTTACTCTTTAAATAAATACATAACTTTGAAAAAAAATATTGATGCTAGCCAATCAATTTAAATTATTTCATGTGCCTAAAATCAAGTTGAATGGATGGATTAATTTTATTCATATTTCAGTTAATAAATTAGCATAAGAAAGCCAACATCTATAAGCTAAATATTAATTTATAAGAAATTAAAATCATTATTTTGGTAAATAAATAAAGCTCACACATATACGTATATGTATATAACAAATAACAGTACCGTTTCCGACCGAACAACAATAAATGCGTACACGTTGTCAACACAAGACTAATGAGAAAAAAAAAAAAAAGTAACGAGAGAATCATGGCCACGTGTGGATGACATCGCGTCACCACTCACAAAACAGACATATCACATTAGACAGAATCCCAGATCTCAATCATTCATCGATGTTCCACAAGTGAGGTCTCACATCTTACCGCTGCACCTTCACCTACTGTATAAAATCCTTAATCCCTTCTTATCCTTCCCTCTTGCACTCATTTCTCTTCTTCTGCTCCGCCTTCCTCTTCTCCTCTCAGTCTGCCCCTCTCACTCTGTGATAGGCAGCTCAGGTACTCTCTCTCTCTCTCTCTCTCTCTCTCTCTCTCTTCCACTCTCTCTATATATACACACCCTTCTTTGTGTCTTTTGTTCACAAAAAAAAGTTACTGGCAAAGTTATCTTTGTTTTTGTGTTGGTGAAGTCTCAAAATTTAAAGTCTTTTGAGATTATTCATCTGCTGAAAATAAAGAAAGTTTGAGAAGACGGTCGGTGTTTTTCATGTCTTCTTTCATTCAAGTGTCACTATTTTTCACGGGCTGGTGGATTTAGGAAATTGTGAAAACGGGTTTCTTTCTGATAACAGTTTTATCACTTTCTTTCTTTCAGTTTTTCTTTTTACTGCTTGGTTTGGTTTAGTTCAATTTATCCCCTGCTTCTGAAACCAAAGCAACCTGTGATTAGAAAATAAATTTTTTAATTTGTTGTTTGATGTGGTTGCAGGTGTTCCTTGTCAAGATCTGTGAAAAGATGAATAGCTACAACTATTACGGCTACCAAGAGAAGAACACCTTCACAAGCTGTGAGGAGATGAGGATGGAATCAGTGATTTGCCCCAAACCTAGACGATTAGGTCTCATGAACCACTCTTCCATCAACACACACATCAGACCCTTTAGACACCCCATCAGGTAATTCTCTCTTCCTTTTCCTTTTTAGCCATTTTTATTTGTGGTTTGAAGCCAATTTTGTCATAAAAATTCTGACTTTTTTTTGTTGTTAAAAAAATGCAGCTATCAATCCGAGGTGGAAGATTCAGGAGTTGGGGCAGAGCTTTTGGACATCATCCTCCCCAAGGTTCTTTTCTATATTAATCTTTTGTTATTTTGTTATGTACTAGGAAACATAACTTAGAGTACGGAAATGGTAGGAAATTTGTCTATTTTTTTAGAGGAAAAAATAATAACATTTTTTTCCTTTTACAAGTATTTCTCTGAGAAACAGCTGTTATTATATATGATAAAAAAAAAGGTTTTCTATGATAAAAAATGTTTTCTCCTGATGCCCCTCGAATCAGTGTTGATTTCTGTAGAGCTAAGTTTTTCCCTCGGAAACAGAAAAAAAAAACTTGCATTATTAAAGTTGACTTCTTAGAATACTTCAAAGTTACATTTATTTTTGCAGTTGAATAAAACATGAATTTTATTTTAACCTATTGAATGTCATTTGGGATTTTTGAACAAATTAATTTGGACCACAGACATTTCCATTGGAATGTGAGCAAGTGTGAGGAATTGAGTCCGAGTAAATAAGCATTGAGTCAATTTGTAGTGATAATGATTCATGATGAGGACTTATGTATGATGGCATCTTTGTGATCAATTTCTGGGACTTGTGGAAATGATGTAACCTAACCAAACTTATTCTCTGATTTGTTTTTGTCAGGAAAGCTGCTATCTGGCAAGATCCGGAGGGCAAGTGGTAGCATCATCACCACCGTTTTTCTGTGGATCTCCTCCAACCAGGGCCTCGAATCCTGTAATTCAAGATGAGCAATTTGGTAATGGGAATTTTAGTCCATTTGGTAATGGGAGTTTTAGTCCATTTACCGAGACATCCTCTTCTGTCTCTTCCTCAGCTCGAGGCTGTGTTCCAATGAAATTTGGTCAGACTCAAGCTGCTGTGAGGATAGAAGGTTTTGACTGTCTTAACAGAGATAGGAGCAGCTGCAGCATCTCTGCTGTGGCATAATCCATTTTTGCACAAAAGAAAAAATAAAAGAAAAGAGAGAAAACTAATACAGAAGCAGAGAAAAGATGGTAGAGGACTAAAAGTCAATGAAGGTCAAATAGCTGGTGACTTATTTTTGTTTGGAAAGAGGGGCTAATCATGCTGTTAGAGTACTATCTGTATATACAAGTGATCTATGGAAGTTTGTTTTCAGAGTTTGGTGTCATGCAACATTTAAGATGGGGGAAGGGTGGCTTTTCTGTTGTTATTCCTTGTGATCAATAAAAAAAGGACTTGGCGTTGAAAAAAAATGGACATCTCTCTTGTTAGGTTCGTAGAGTCTTACAATTTGTTGTGTCTGTCACTCAGATCCTCCCGTTGTAATTGTAATTTGGAGGAGATTGAGAAAAACTAGTCTTTTTGGAATTTTGTACATTAGTTTTTTTTATTAATATTTTGTGGGTGCCCTTTTCGGTGTTGCCTATTTGATATGATGTTATATTAATCTCTAAGAATCTGTGTATTCAACGCACCTCGCCCCGATGATTTGGTTCTTTGAAGAGAGAGACATATGAAGAAAAAATATTGATTTTTGGATTAAGAGTATATTAGGAACAAAGAGTTATTTATGGTCAGATTTGAGGGGCTGCTTGTGTTTCAATTATGGACCACTTGTTGTAATGTGAGAATGTTGTGAAAAGGAGTTCCGTATCAATTAGATATAGATAAGTGATTAAAATTTCGTTTTTTTAGTATTTGCGGTGGTGATGTGATTAAAATTTCATTTTTGTAAACATAACATTTATTCAATACTGTTTTGATTTATTTTAAGGTGATGTGATTAAAAAGGTGATGTGATTAAAATTTCATTTTTTTAACGTAACATTTATTCAATTCTTTTGATTTTAAGGATGTTGTGAAAAAGAGTGTGATATCAATTAGATATAGATATGTGATTAAAATTTCATGTGTTTTTTAAGGTGATGTGATTAAAATTTCATTTGTTTTTTAAGGTGATGTGATTAAAATTTCAGTTTTTTTGACGTAACATTTATTCAATTCTGATTTGATTTTAAGGATGTTGTGAAAAAGAGTGTGATATCAATTAGATATAGATATGTGATTAAAATTTCATTTGTTTAACGTATCATTTATTCAATACTGTTTTTTATTTTAAGGTAACGTGAAAGATGTTGTGGAAAAGAGTGTTGTATCAATTAGATATAGATGTGAATATATTTTTTATAACGTAACATTTATTTAATACTGTCTATATTAATGGTTTTGCTATAAAAAAAAATGAACATTTAAGAACAATATTGAAAAGATGACGAACACATAATTTTGTCCACAGAGATACAATATTTCTAAATGTGTTTAATTTGTTAAATTATAAGCCTTACACTGTTGTAATATTCTTCTTTTAATATAATGTATTTTGTTAGTGTGGTGAGTCATTTTTAACAAAAAAAAATGATACTATGCTAAGCTTATACATAAACTTGGAATGCTATAAATCCTTCTATTTTATTTGAAACTGATGGTGTTTAGGTCCTATGCTAAGCTTATACATAAACTGGCACATTTTCTATGTTTTTTCTTTGTAGGTGACGAGTTGGATGCAAATACCCTCAAAAGTGTCACCAACATGACTAAAAAAAAGTAAACTATTGCATACCAATGAAATATTTACACGGTGCCTGTCAAAGAGTGAAAGTGAAATATGAATTGTCGCTTCTGCTTCCTACTTTACTTCCACAGTTTTGGAGGCTTAAGGGTGCCTATACTCATGCTTTTTTTAATACCTGAAATCAAATTTGTGAAACAGAGTTGAAAAGTTGAATGAGCATAGATGTTAAGAAGAGTGTTAACGTAGTATGCGTATACACACTTGATGACTTCTTCACTGGTTCCTTTACTGGAGCCGGCAGGTGGGGATTGTAGGGATTGTGTTTGATGAAGTTCGGCCAAATTTCCTCATCGCTTGAACAGTTCTGCGAAGTCCTTTAGACCTGCAAAAAAAAGAAACGAATAAATTTTAAGTATGACCACTAAATGATTCAGGTGGTGTTCTGTTAATTTCCTTTCTGATGTAAAGATTTAATAAGCACTACTCACATCTTCTCTGATGGTGGTTTTGGGACTTCAGTGAGACTGGAATTTTCAGAACCATCAGGTTTCTGTGCCTGCAGCAACACCACCGTCAGAAAAATCACTTGATCTTCCGTCAAAGTCAGAATCTGTACATCCTGAAGTTTCTGCAGTTGCAACAAAATCATTTTGTTGTGCATGATCATCAATTGGTTGGGGGCTAGCAGATTGTAACTGGATACTACTTCTACTTCGTGGAATTATATTTCGCTTAACTCTGCTACCAGCTAAACCTTTCATGGCTTGAAGCCTCTCAATCTCCTCATCTTTTGCCAAAATAGAGCTCTTCAAAGAAGACACCTAGAAAGTCAACCAAAGGAGGGGATGATTACTCATCTGGTTCATTCACAAACATGAAAACAGTCATGCCAACATAATCAATTGGGTACCTGTTCCATCATTTCTCTAAAGTCTTTGCCCTCTTTGTTACTTCGTGCAGCTCCTAATTCAACTCCAGAAACCCTCTCAGCAAACTTTAAAGTGCTCAGAGTTTCAGAATACTGAACTTACGTCTGAATTGATTTGGACGAACATGAGCGTCTTTGCTTGACCACCTGTGTGGTAAGATCAAAGGCAAGATTCAAAGATCAGAAGAAAGTCTACCTTGAAAAGATTCAAGGTTGGTTAATAAAGATTTACCAAGAGAAGTTTGTAGAAGTTGAGTAAGCTTGCTGTTTCTGTATGGTACATGAGAGCTCTTTTGAGAAAGGGAAAAAATAACATCTCCAAGGGCAGCTAGTGATCTGTTTATATGCTGTGCTTCTTTGAGCCTATCCCCAATTACTTCAGAACGATCTACTCTTTCACTTCCAGCCAAATCTACCAAATGAAGATTACCAGCCATAGTGCAACCAGTCTTTAAGTCCTTCCCGGTAACGTGAACTGAGACAACACTGTGTACATAAGTTTGCATGATGTCATCACAATGAAAATCTTTCATTTCAATGTTGAATGATAAAAAAGGTAAGGACAAAAAAAACCGGTGCAACCTGTGAGAACGGCTACTTCGTTCATTCATAGCAGTTGCAGCAATGGCTCTATTTTTAAGTCCAATTTCCATTAGCTTAATAACATCTGAAGGTAATTTCACTGGGAACAAGCTAGCATCTGGGACTACTAAGCCATTTGGTCGAGATTGAGTCAATATCCCAAGTGTGTGCATTTAAGGAAATCAGAGACACAAAATGTAGAAGAAGAAAATCCATGCAAAGATTGACATGTTCAAAGTTACTGAAAAAAGGATATCTTTTTGGATGAAGCATATGTTGTTAACAAGTCACGGACTTGCTCGTTATATATCTCAACCATTTGAACTCCGATCTCATATTCCACTATATTTTGTCTACTTGTGGAAATCCTGAAGAGGTCATTTAGAGCTCGATAGTTAACACCGATAGTCTCGCTTGTTGCCCCATTTGGACCAGTCTGAGAAAAGTTGGCATCTTATAGAATAAAGAATTCCTTCAATAAATGATGTATGAGATGAAAATCAACATATCGAGAAGGTCCATACCATTGTATAAGTTTTCCCTGAACCAGTTTGACCATAAGCAAATATACACACATTATACCCATCTAGAACTGATCTAGTGAAGTCTTGGATGTCGGAGTATACCTCCGCTGCATTGTTCAGATTACTATCATTAGTACAACACTAGAATGTAAACAAAAAAAAAAGGGAGAAACTGTAATTTCGAAGTAATCATAAAAAATGGTGCGTTTATGTTATTAAACCTTGAGTTGCGGCAGGGTTGAAAACCCTGTTAAATTTAAATGATCGAAGAGTATCTTTTCCTTCTTTGGATGGATTTGCCACAACCAAATCATTTTCACCAACGTGTTCAACAATAGACTCTTTTTCCAATTTTCCTATTGCCGATGGTCGAATTCGACAATATACTCTGATATTTCCTGTATCATAATAAAAAAACTGAGTTCATAGTACACTTACACATCAATAACCCAGTAGAAAAGACAATATAATGCCACCTTTTAGTTCTTGAATCTCATTGAACAGTTTTTTATTTTCAGCCATAACAACGTGGTAGTTTTCAGCTGCCTGTAGAAGTGGTTTAAGTTTTACACCTGAACAGATAATTTACAATCAAATGGTCAGAGTTATCTTCAAAGAAGGAAAGAGGGAACAGTAGAGTAACATTCTAATAACAAGACCTACCCAATAGATCCAACTCCCCTGCATAAACCGTTTGCTCTTTTATTACATTTTGCTTAGTGGATTCCAAAGATAACTTCATTTTCTGGATGATATCAAATTCAGTACAAAATTGTAATGTTTGACATCACCAAGATAACATTGACATTAACACATTTGTAAGTGTACCTGTAGTGAACTGAATTGAAATGTTATGACAGTCAGAAATCGGTTCATTTTCATGTTCCACTTCTGATCTTTTGAATCCGAAGAAACCTCAAGTTCCTTAACCTTATTTCTTAACTCTTTTAATTGATGCTCATATTCTTCACACTTTTGTTCCAATTCTGATTTGACATCCTTTTCCAACTGGGACCGCTGTACTTCAAATGCTGTTTTAGTTGTTTCTAGCGCTTGCTTCAAAGCTAAAATTTCTGAATCTTTGTGCTCCCGTTCTTTCATCGACCTAGCAATTTCCTCATCATTTGCTGTCTTAACCTCTTCTTGAAACTTTTCAACCTGCATTTAAGGGCCAAAGAGCACATAAAAATACAAATAACATGAAAATAATTTATCAAAGAATAAAACTTGGATTTGTTTTTAAATTTTCTACTAAACAATTTATTGTTCTATCTCAAAAATCCTTGTGATAAAAGTTAGAAATTACATCTAAATTTGTCTTTAAACTAAAACCTCCTGGTCTTGTCTTGTCCCTCTAAATGTACTAATATAAAGTAAGAAACCGATACCTTATTTTGTAATACTTTCAATTGGTATTCATATTCTTGGGCCTTTTCTGTCCATGCCTTAGCACCTTTTGCTTCTTCTTCAAGTTGAGAGAATTGTGCTTCATATGTTCTTTTGGCTGTTCCCAGTTCGCTCTTCAAAGCTGAAATTTCCATTCTTTTGTCCTCCTGTTCTTTCATCAACCTAACTAATTCATCTTTCATATTTTCAGCCTGTATTGAAGGTCCAAAGATCTCAAAATACTAATAGTATGAAAATAATTTATCAAAGGATAAAACTTAAATGCAGTTCTTTAGATGGTTTGTGTAGTTTTCAAACAAAAATTAGAGTATTATCTCATCTCAAGACTACAAGTAATAAAAAGTTTCAGTATACGTTACCAAGCTAAAAATTTGATTTTGAATTTCTGAACAAAGAATAACATCATAAGTATGTGTGAAACAGTATTTGAGTTTTGTCTAATAACTAAAACTTCTTGGTCTTGTCCTGATTTCTCTTCTAGTGTTGTGTAGCAATAATACATTGCTTATCGAGTAAAGAGAGAAACCTTACCTTATTTCTTACTTCTTCTATTTGTTGTTTATATTCTTGAACCATATGTGTCAGTTCTGCTTTAGCACCCTCAGCTTCTGCTTCCAACCGTGCGAATTGCACTATAGATGTTCTTTTGGCCGTTTCCAGTTCTATCTTCAAAGCTGAAATTTCCAATATTTTGTCCTGCTGCTCTTTTATCAACCTACCAACTTCTGTCTCATCAACCTTATTTTCTTCCTCTTTGATCCTCTCACGCTTTATCGAAGGGACAAAGAGCCCAAAATCCAAACAACAAAAAAAATAATTTAATTAAAAGTATATCAATATATTGTTTATTGTACAAAGCATGAAACCATTATCATTAACTGCTGATTTATGTAGAAAATTCATACCAATATGATAGTTTTACAGATATAAAATTGATCTACTTCTAAATTCTCATAGAATGATAACTCAAAACTATCTGTGATACCTCATTCTCATCTTTAGTTTCGGATGCAAGTGTCTCGAGTACTCTTATTCTGGACTGGTATTTTTCTTCTCGAGCCTTGAAAAGATTGTTTTGCTGAAGTGACAGGACAATAAAGTGATTTGAAGAAAGTGACTAAGAAATCAAAAGTAACAAACTAACTAACTAGCTTTTGAAAATAATGTAATGAACATGACATACAGTTCGTAAATGTTCTGCTTGAGTTGACATTCGCCGTTCAATCTCTTGCGCAACCTTTCTCAATAAGCAAGCCACACGCTGAGAAACAAAGACAATAAACCATGTTTATGAAACTGTATGCGGTATATTTGTTTGTGCTGCAAACCAATTGCGTTGATTGTATACGTGTAAACCAATTGCATGGATTATATACATGTAGTTTAATGAATGAGTTTATGTAACACCAAACCAAAGTCTCCAAGGCCATACATGAGGTATTTCCCCATTTCTTCTTTCAACACTTTCTTCAAGAATACCATTCACAACACTCAGAAGCGACTGAGTGGGAGCATTCTGCAAAATTAGACTCTGAAACATATCAGTCATGTATCAAACAGAAAAACCATGTTCATCTGTAAACATGCATTAAAGTGTATATGGAAGTAAACTTTAAGAACTTACATCTATATTGTTTGATTTCATCATTTCTGATATTTTTTCAGGTGGAAGATCAATGTAACTTCCTGGTTTCAGTTGAAACACCTCATGGAAATTATGACCAGCATGGTGTATTAATGAGGCTGATTGCTCTGTCGAATATACAAATGAGTAAAACTGACTACTTAAACACGGAGAACACAGTCTATTTGGAAACTGGTGATGATAAAAAAGTATATACTAGTAGTATTTTAGCAAGAAATTACAAGGAAATTGCCTTCCACACAAAAGTTAAGATTTAAATTTAGGACAAGTGTATAATGTCGTAAGTTCTCTTGACACTGTTTCTCTAGTTAAAATCGGCATTTCATCTCAGTAAAACTAATAATTTATCCTTAGCTTTTTAATAGTACAAGGTCGTACTTAAATTTTGCTGTTAAGGAAATTCAAGATACAGGTCAATTTTCTTGATTGTTAACATAACCTTGGCACCATGTTCAGAAAGTGGTATGCTTAAACAAACACAAAAAACGAAGTCCGAGTTTAAATTCACCGAACCCTGCACAGATGGGGAACTCATAACACGCTGCAACTTTGACGAAATTGAAAACTTCTTTTGCTCTCCACCAAATGTTGTAGAACAATGATGATGATGGAATGGTGAATTCACACGAGGGCTGACTGTGATGGAACTAGGAAGATTATCTCCAAAACCATGCTGCAAACTTTTTTTTCTGAGTATTAAAAGACATTCCACAACAGCTTTCATAGACCCCTACACAACAAAAGAACATGGTAACCCAACAGGGAACATGAACCAAGCTGATGAAAAACTCATGCATCAAAACAAAACTAATGCTATACATGAAGATACATAAGGTTTTTACTATAATTCAAAGATAAAGATTTTACTGATAATGTTCCTGTCATCAGTTGACAGAAATAAGTTTGTATCAAAGTTAAATTCATGTAATACTTAAAGCCTGATTGATTACAATTGTGTAACTCCCGTTAAACTAAGTTTATGCACGACACAAAGTAGGCTTCGTACCTTTTCTAGGTCTGAGATTTCAAACCGGAGCAATCCCGTTAGATCCAAAACTTTCAGAAAGGATTTAACATTTTCTGATTGTGATGGCAGAACATTATCAGGTTCACTAACCTACACAAGAGAATCCAGACTAAAAGATATATCTCAAATCACTTGCAAATTTAGAGCTAGTTAAAAGGTTAAAAAGTGTTACCACATTCACAATACCAGGTCGTAGCTTGTTCAGTATCTGGCACAAAACAGTACCATTACTCAAGCATGCTCTTAATTCACCATCCGTGACATTTGGTGGAAATTTCAATGAAGGAATAAGGCTAGATAACCACTGAACCAAAAGCAATCGATTTTTGGCTGAAAATATTCCAATTATGGGAGGAGATTACCACATGAATGAATACATACAACAGGCAAATTGGCAATAGGCGTGGTAAGGAACTAAGTAAGTCCTATTCCATTACCTTCCAACTCAACATTGTGGGATTGAAAACTCCCATTTTCAAAGGAACTATCAATTGGGCAGCCCAATTCTGTAGCTTCTGAGGGGAAATTCATCACTATGTTCCTCGAGGGACAAAGCAACTTCACATTTCCATGGAGACATGTTTCAACGAAACCCCCATTTTATCAATTCATTATAGAAAAAACTCAGCCTGAAAATAATACCCAATCCACCACAAAAAGTAAAAGTTAGCATCAAGGTGGTCTGATCAAATTGCACAAATACAACGCAATGAAAAAAAAAATCATGATTCCAATTCCATTCACTAGCTAAAGCCATTTACTCCCTTCAGAACAGAAAAAGGCACAATCTACATATGCACACTCTTCTTTACAGACAAAAGAAAAATCCAATGGAGGAAGTCAAAAAGAACAACTTTTCCATATCCTACAATTCAAGATTGTATTCCAAATTGAACATATTTTCAAAATAACATTCCAAGAATAAAAAGAATACCAAGAATAATGGCAATTCAATCATGCATAATGGTTATCAGAACCCTCTAAATTCTAATAGAAGTCAAACATTCGCGTCTGAAATGATCGAGATTGTTGACCCTTCAAGAATGGGAAAATCTGTAAAACTGCAGCTCCGGAGAACAGCAGAATAAAAGAAAGAAAAAAAAAACGGAAGAAGAATGTA
This sequence comes from Vigna umbellata, assembly GCF_029865625.1. Classification (NCBI taxonomy): domain Eukaryota; kingdom Viridiplantae; phylum Streptophyta; class Magnoliopsida; order Fabales; family Fabaceae; genus Vigna; species Vigna umbellata. The sequence continues at coordinate 12,302,766 of NC_142171.1, read as the reverse complement.
AAAAGTTAGAAAAGTAGATTATTGATGCATTGTAACAGAGAATACAGTGAGACGTTCACGTTGAATCAAAGATGGTTCTTGATATTGAATATGAGGAGACTGAGAGAGAGAAAAATCCTTTGAATAAATTTAATTTTGAATAAATGATATATAATTATAAAGATTTAAAAATAAAATGATGTGATGACTAGTGCTGGTAATGTATGTTCCTTTAGAAGTGTAAAAATGAAAAAGATGATAAAGAGTGTACCGAGAAAGAAGGAGAGTAAGACTCTCTGCGTCACCATTGATCATGCATGCATTGGCACGTGCATCAACATAACTAGGCTGCAAAAGCTTATTATCTGGGACACCAATGTACTTATATATATATATATATATATATATATATATATATATATATATATATATATATATATATATATATGAAAAATGTTTTTTAATAATTTTTTTTTTGAAAACTTTTTTAGAACCACACACATAATTCATTTTCAAAAAGTTATTAAAACAAATTATTAAAATATAATGGTAATATATATATATATATATATATATATATATATATATATATATATATTGGAAAGGTTAGTCCAAGAATAAGTTCAAAGCAATTCTATTACTTCATTAGTTGTATTTTATCTGTCACCAAAGATTATCTTTTCAAGTTTAAACTATTACTTTTAAATTAATTTTACTATTTGATTTGTATAAAATATATATTTGTTTACCCATTGTCACTATATATATTTTACTTTTAAGTTTAAACTATTTTTCCCTTTAATACACATATATAGACATTTTTGTAAAGTCCGTAACTATTTTATCTTTCTAGAATCAACTCAACCTTCTTAGAAATATCAATATATTGATTATGTTGAGATTTTATTTTTTTAGGAAATAATATTAACTTTTTTTATGAGAATATTATGTTTATTTATATTTATTATTAGTATTAATGAAAATGTTATTATATTTTAAAGAAAAATATCTGACATATAACTAATTGTAATAGGGCATGAGCAACCTAGATAACATTTAGGGTGAAGTTGATTGCTAATAATGTACCATTTTATTAAAGAAAATAAAACTATATATAAATGAAACTTATTAAATGTGAAATGAGATTCACAAAATATATTTTTGTTAATAAAGTTTAATTAATAACAAACACATCCTAAACATTTTGTAGGAGAAAGGAAAACCGTCTTGCTAATGTATATTAAGATTCCTTGGAAAAGGAAAAACTATTTTGGTGACTGAGAAAAGTTATGAACTTTGAGTAGGATAGAAAAGCCAAGCCAAAGGCATGAACTTAAAATTGCTGGCGAAATTGAACTAAGGACTCGTGAGAGAGAAAAAAAAGAAAAGAAGTATTCGAGGCAATTAGGAAATGATATGAATGAGCAAAGATTTGAAAATCTTTGACAAATTTGCTCTCAAATTTGGAAAGGACCATGCAATACAGTGCAATGCTTCTTGTTCGTATTAGGCAAGCCAATTGCAGAAAAGGGACCCAAAGAATGGAAAGTGATTCATAAAGAAAAGCTAGGGATTGCATGAGTAGTCTCTCATGAGCAGAAGCTTATAAATTGAGACATGATGATGATTGTGCTGACCCATTGGCTTTATATTTTCTGTCCTACGCCACTACCCTTTTGAAGTTTCTGTTGTTTCACTTTCACTAAATCTGGCCCAGTGACCACAATTTTATGGACCACTCATTGTTCATATGGGATACAACAAAACTTGCATGTCACTGGGTGTCATCTACTGCGCTTATGTAGCTCTTGAGTTATCAGAAAGACAATTTACAACTTACATATATCACTTATAATTTTATTTACTCATATACGCAACTAGCACATCTTGATGTGTCTATCCTCAATAAATCAATATAATATTTGCCCTTATATACAACAAGTCATGACTCATGATCATGTGGTTCTTGATAGGAGAACTATTTCAATTCCAATGTTCTTTGTGTTGGGACAGACCTCCACGCATAGGAACAACAGATAGCAAACCATAAAAAAAAAATTGCCTTTGATGTGATTTCTCACTTTTACTTATGTCCGTAACACTTCAACAAAAGTGTTTATTATGAAGATCAGACGTTCAACACCTAAAGTTGGTTTGGTTCCAAAGTAAGTTAACTGATGAGAAGACATCGAAGCCAATACATAGATTGGGGAGACAAGCTGTTGTTATAAAAAGTTATCCACTTATCATATTCTTCTTTTTTTATCGAGAAATTCATTTATATCAGTTTTATACAACTTTGTTTTTCAAAGAGAAAAAGAAGGAGGTGGAGTACAAAATGCATGGTATAAATTGTTGTAAATTCTCTTGTATATAACAATATCGAGCCTTCACATAGTAAATGACGAAGTTATGAAAGAAAATAACATCTTCTTAACTTGAACCACAGAGCTTTTAATTGATTTCAAATGTAGGGCTAAGTTTGAAAAGAGTTATTCCCATCATGCAGTACATAGCTTGAGAAGATTGGTTATTTATGAATTTGTTCAAATTGGTAATGCATTCTGGGTACCATCCTCGTGTTTAATTTGTTCTTCATGTACATAAAACAAGGAACCGTGGACACCAGAGAAAAATATAAAAGCCAATACCAGTAATTTTAATCAGCAACCTAAAATACCTAAAATAACAGCATCGGCATTGAATAATTGAATTTTTAATAGGAAACAACAAAAAGGCTTCAAAAATTGGATTACCCAATAAGTTTTGCTGAGAAGGAAGATGGTCAATTAGTACTAATTACTAATTAAACCTGCCGGAGATATATATAAACAGAAATATCCCAAGCAACAAGTCTTAGTAAAATTAAGACTGCCCAGTAATATTATTACTTGTTTAATATAATACAGGCTATATATGTATAGCCAAACCAAGTATTGATCCAAATTTGCAGAAATAGCAAAGATGGATCCGTTAACTGATAGATGTCATTGGTAAGCAGGAAAAGCATTCGCCCCCACAAAGCATGTTCTCTTCACAAAACGACCTTTCATTCTGGGCCTTTTTTCTGCGTTCAACTTTCTCACTTCATATCTTATTTTCTTTGCAAACAAACGAGTCCTTCTCTTCTCTCTGTACCTCGACACTCTTGCCTCTCTTCCTCCGTCTAGGTCACCCCTTAAGGCTCTTACGTCCCCATCTACACCACTCAGACCCTGAAAAATAATAAATAATCACATCTCAACCACAGCTCACACATGCAAGATGTAAAGAGCATAATTGCTAGCATTTATTTACTCAAAGAGATGAAAGGAACGTTTGGTTTTCATTTGAGAGTCCTACAACACCCTTTCAAAAAGCAAAATTTGCAAACCCCGTTTCCAAAATAACATTAATTCAAACTTAACTTTTCAAATTTTAATCTGAACATACAAACGTAATTCATGTAAAAGATGAAAATTAACAAGAAGTAGAGGTAGTACCAAGCAGAAGTCATAGCCAGAGTTGAACTTAGGTGGGTTTGAAGTTGTCCAGGGAGAAGAACCTTGGCTAGACCATGCAGTTATAACCTCATCGTAGTTCAGTCTCAAAAATATGTCTCTCTTTGTTCCTCCTTCTTCACCAACAGCACCGTCACTCGCCACCACACACTCCTTTTCCCGTGCATCTGACAACACGGACTCAATGCTATTCCAATGAAAGGCATCATCGTTCGTCATGTCAAAAACTGACTCCAGATAACACGCTACATCACCATCAACATCCTCTTCATCCTTAACCTTCGCCATTGCACCCTGAACTCCCCCTCCCACACGCTCACTTATTTCATCGTCTTCTTTATCAAGTAGGTTTTCAACATCAGCAGCAAACTCCGCGAAATCCATGTCGGAAAAACTGTCCAAGTCATCTGTTCTCACATCATAATTGTCGAACACGGGCACGCGACATAGCATCTGTTCCTCCGTCTCGTCATTATCCACAACCACAGGTTCTTGTTCTTCCCTTCCCAGCTCCGGAACCAGGGGAAGAACACTGCTGTTGTTGAAGAGAACTTCTTCTTTGAGACGTTGTTGCAGTGCAAAGTGTTTGTTGTTGTTGTGACGTGGGGTTCTTGCCTTGCGTGTGAATCCACTGTGCCATGCGTGCGTGGTGGTGGTGGTTACCTTGGAGGATGCAGTTTGAAGCCGAACCCTTTCGTGCCTGCTAGCTAACTGGTTGGCGGAATGAACCAAAGTGTCGCAGCCATGGCAGAGAAAAGCATTATCAGCCGCACAGAACCACCTTGCTCTTCTGCTTATGCAGCTATCGCAGGCTCGTGCTGTCTTGGCTCCCAAGGCACCTGCATCTTTCATGTCTCTCATCGTGGAAAATCGTTGCTATTTTTTGGTTTGTGAAGTTTGAAATGAAAGTAACAATGGAATGTTGAGATGCTTTTCATATATTTATTTGCTCAGAATCAGATAGGAAAATGGTTCAATTATTGTTAGTGTGTGTTCAGACTTGACAGCGTGGTGTGGCAGTGGGGTCTGTCTATTTTCGTTTTGTCTGAGGTATTTTAGAAAAAAAACGCAGTCTTTTAATGTAGAAGGATTTATTTAAGAGACTGGTTTTTTTTTAGAAAAAAGGTTATCTTTCTTATAAATGTTCCTGTATATATATACAAACTTAAAGATTAAACTTCTCATCAAATGATTAAAAGACAAATTATCTGTTAACCATGTTACATCAAACTTTCTCTTACTCGATAGGGTGCTCTCCCTCTCTGGCCATGCACTTTTGGTAATTTACTAGTGAGGGGATTTTGGCCCTACCATCTGGCCTCATCCCAGTGTTTATTGGCTGGAGATTTGATGTTCATCTTGTTCTCTGAATTCCCATTGGTTCCCTTTCTGATTATGGGATTTCTCATGGACCCATTTGGTTTTGGGTCTACTACTCTACTGGGGTTAGTGTGAGTTTTGTATTAAAATTTGATCGTGACCCTTTTTGTTGTCTTGCTTTTATAATTCAATAATTCCTGGTAGAACATTAAATTTTCAATTTGTGGTCCCCACCTCGATGTTGCTTTCTCCTCACCAGAGGTTGCCTTCTACCCATTTCTTGTCTTAGTCACAGTGCATTTACAACCATTAGAGAAGCTGAGTGGTGTCTGAATAATTTATCTGTCATTCTGGTTACTAATTTTTGTACTAACTTTTAGTTTTAGAGCTGCTACTTCTGCTTCAGAAAATCTAAACCATAAATTAAAGCATGGTTTGTAAACATATAGTCAAATTTAGTAACAAGGAACTCTGTCTTGCTTGTTCCCACTTGTCTTACATCAGTGACAGACCTTTTTTTCAGCAACAAACCCATTAATTTTAATTTGTCATGTCTAATCATTTTTTTCTCTGTTTCAAATGTAAACACTAATCTTATGTATAGGAAGAGAGATTACTGTATAACCTGATCCCACCAGTGGAGAAACTGATATCTTATCTACCAAGTTCAAATTTAAACTATGGTTAGTTTAATTATATTGTCAATTTTACCAAGCAGTTTTATTTGAGTAAGTAATCTTCTTAACTTCACTGCAAGAAAGGCCAATTTTGATGTAACAGATATTTGAAGGCCGAGTGTTGACATTTTAAGAATCAGTCCAAAGAACAGTTCACCTTAGAATTATATATATTTTTCTGGGGCCAGTAAATTTTCTTCATACCGAGGCCATAAATTACAACCAATGGAAGTTTAGTGTTATAGAATGGACTAGTTTTCACGAAAAGACAGATCATGGTTCGAATTCCAATCTTAAGCACACTCTGACATTAACATTCACATACACTCTATTCTATCATGTAATTAAGTTAACTGGGGAAAGTGGGGGGACACAAGCATGTACAAAACAAACTTTATGTTGTACAGTATTATAATAACGCGTGGCATGTGTGGATAAAAGGCTGAAATATCGAGGAATTTCAGTATAACGTTAATTTCAATGTGTGATTGCGGTTTTTCAAAATCTTGATAATTGATGGAACAATGATAGAAAGTTATTTTATGGCACCTGTTTTCATTCAACGTCAACATGAATGGAACTGATCGATCAGATATTGTTCGCAGAAACTGGAGGAAAGGTATTCGTGCAAAAACATGTCGCTGCTAATTGGTAAAAATAGACATAACTGAGAAGATATCGTTTTGCTCATCAATGTCAGCGTTTTTGCCTTGAAATTCTTTTACTACTACTAATAATCTTGTCATCTACACCTTTTATGGAAAGGAAGGCTAAAACTGAATGTATAACCAAATTCGGAAATGGAGCATTGTTTCAGAATCTATTAAACCAGGTTATTTGTGAAGGTTTTTCAATAAACTGTCAGAAATGCATGCATTTAATAACGAATTTTCGGAATAATTTTGAGCTTCTTAATTACCTCCCAGATATTAATTCGAATAAGTTCAAATTTGCAAAAACTTAGCTCTAGAAATGTTACCTGTGATATATGTAGCTTCTAACGAGGGACAGTGATAATGACAACTGACTAGTTGCTCCACTTGCAGTTCTTCAAGAACAATAAACGGAATTTTGCTATATCAAATGAGCAGAAAAATGTTCTCAAGTAAGTCCCCAAACCAAACAAAGCGACAAAGTTTATCAAGGATGAAAAAAAACACAGTAAAAACAATGGCTTTGTACACCCAAAAAACCAGTGAAATCTTTCTTTTCTTATACAAGGGTAAGGTAGAATTGAATACAAGATGTGCTCAAATCAGAAAATAAAGGATAAACTTTAAAAATAAGAATATTTGCAGCAGATTGATTAAAAATCGAGCAAGCCTTCCATTGAAGGCACTGGTCTTTTGAGAAGCTTTAGAAACTGGCAATGGCAAGGAGGAGGATGTCTTCGGAGACATACCAAATGGGTCTTCAGATGATGAGAAAGACCAACATGATGCTCGTCTATGACAGACATTATCTGCATAAAACGAAGATATTAGACTGAAAACCAAATCAGCAATCTGAAACTTGTGCATATCTTGCTTTGGTATAATATAGAGATAATTACCAGGGCACTGGAGGTAAGAAGAGTTCTTCATACTGCAAAAAGAGCATACCATATATTTGTTAAAATGCTAACAGGGTTTAACAGAAATTAAAACCCCATTTTAAAGTTTTGCCACAATTCATTCTTTAAGGCAAGCAAATCGAATAATACTGTAGTTGAAATTAATATTCAGTTGTTATGAGCATTCAATTTGCTTACCTACTCAGAATTTTTCCACCCCTGTGGCCACGGTAAACACATTGGATCAGATTGCAAGCTGTTTCTGAATGCTCCACACATTCACTGCCAATAATAAGATTGGATTGTTTGCAACGTAAGTTATAGCAGGGAACAGCTAGCCCAGAAGGAACGCATCGCATCCTGCCAAAATTGATTGAAATACTAAATTCAGACTAAAACTAAAATTTGAATTTTTAGCAAGATTGAGTGTATATAATAGATCTTACGTAATATCCATTGGTTGGCAACTGCATTTGATGCAGTTGCTGGCAGTTAATGTATATGAGCCATTTGGGACTATCATACTCTCATCGTACCATTTCAAGGTTGCTGATGAACATGCTGCAAAAGACAGTACAATTGTCTACAGAATATTAATGACTAAGAAAACATTCCTAACACACACACTCACAGAATCCTAAGTTTTATGAAGAATTTAGTAAAACCTACGTGAATGAATAGATAAAATCGGTGCCGTTTAATACGTGTCTTCTTTTAGCAAGAGGAATAATTTGGTTAATTTCATTTTACTACATAATAAGAAAATTAGTGTTACCAATTTTTACTACAATACACCTTTTTAATATATTTCTTATCATTGGTAAATTATACCCAAGTGAAGCTAAAAGGAAAACTAATTTATTTTTAAATGACGTTGTATATATATAAGGGTAGTATTATTTTGACACAATAGATTTTTACACACTTTATATTTATTACTTTATTTTTCAACCTTTATCTTTCTTTATAAATACAAAAAATAATTTTTCAATGACTAAAATATCCTTAGAAGTGGAAGCATCTAGTGTAAGAAAATATTTTCCTATATATAATATAAAAAAGAGTTAAAACATGTCAATGGCATTGTTATGAAAATGTCTCAAACTGTCGTATTATTGGGCCTTAGGAATACCAGTAGTTTTAATGTTATTTAATATCCTTTTAAAATGACACAAAGTAGCTAGCTTTATTTTCATTTGGTATAAAGTTGTTATTTATATAATATATGTGTATATTTTTTTTTCCTCAAATATATTGAAGAGAGAAAAGGTTTTCTTTTTTCTTTTCCTGGTTTCTTTTTGCATAAAAGACAAAAATATTCTCATTATTTTACCATTTTCTTTTTCGCTGTAGTTGTTGGTTCTTTCTGTCCTTTTCTGATATCTAATTGTGTCTTAATCAAGTTTTACTTTTTTTACCTCTTACAAGAAGGAAGTAACATATCACATATTAATCCTCAATAAATAATGATTTCCGGATTATATAATTTGAAAACATAGAAATATTTACAAATTTGAAAGTTTTTTTATAATTTTTTTTCATGAAAAAGTAACTTTTAAAATGTGTAATTCGAAAGATGAAAATGACTTTCAAATTGATCTTAAAGTAAAAAATAACTTTATACAAAAATTCTTTTAATCCAAAAATAATGACTTAAGTTATAATTCATTAGTTAAAAGCACCTACCAAATTACATAATTCAAAACCTTTTTGATGTAAAAAATGATTTCAAGAGACATTTTAAACTGATTGTACATTAAGATGTGTAAGGCTATGGTTTCGAATTTAGAGGTTTTGTGAGAAGTGGATAGGAACCTGCAATGGGAAGAGATATAATGTCTCCAGGATCTACTGTAGGTTCCGAAAAGCCATTGACAGCTTTCAAGTCCGAAATAGTTGTACCAAACTTCGCTGCTATGCTGCTCAGGCTCTCTCTTATCTGTACAACATATGACATGTAAACAGCGGTTCCCCCATTGTTAACGTTGTTAAAACATGTGCATGGCAGTGGAATAACAAGGGTGCCTCCATTCCTCAAGGGGTTGCTGCCATTGATGCTGTTCAGAATCTTGATTTGTTCACCACTGACCAACCCACCATAACCTTCTGATATGGACGCAGCTGTGTCTGCTGCACGAACAGTGTAAATGGTTGACATGGACCTTCGGATGCCATCCACACAAGAGCAGAAGATGGGTATTTTGACAAACGTTTTGGCCCTCAGGATTTGGTGTGCACTTGATGATGTTATGGGGAAGAGAGAGTTCGACGCCAAGATATCAGAGGCGTTTACGTGGAAACGAGTCGCGATTTCTGATACTTTGGAGTCCCATGGCAAGAAATAAGAGAGGAGAGAGGGGCATGAGTCTGAGGAATTGCATGCTTCAATGGTGGACTTTGTTTCAACTTCATATTCAAAACTCAGTAACATCAAACACAAGATCTGAGGCCAAACAAACTGCTGATAGTTTCTCATTTTTTGGTATGCAGATTCAGACCAGGAAAGTAGAAATAGAAGGATTTTAGATGACTGCTATTCCTTCCATTCCATACTCACAAGTCTAAATTAATTGGACCAAAACTGTTAGGTGAAGGACTGTTCATTTATAAAAACTAATTTAATTATTACCACTAATGTTACGGTAAGTGACTTTTAATTTAAGGTTTAATTGTTTTTCATCAAGTAGGTCCCTGTATTTTGAAGTAACTCAATTTGGTCCCTAATTTTGAAAAATTGAAACAATAAAGTCTGTGCCGTTAAATGCTGTGAACGGCATCTAAATTGGTGACTAGGTGAGGTGACATTTGAAAACACGTGGCACATAAATAGTTTACTAGGTGGAATTAAATTATTTTTTAGTTTCAGAAGCATCTAAGACAAAGTTTGTTTGGATTTCATTAAATCCCTCAGCTGAAGCTCAAAATCCCTAATTGAAAAGGGTTCGAAAAGGATCTTTGTACTCGTTCTTCTTCGAAGGGTGTTGGTTCAGTATTATTTGCGAGGGGGGTGGGTCTGGTGGTGATCAAGGTTGTAGTCGTTCTTCTTGGAAGAGGATGTCGAAGGAGTACTCTTACTCTTCGTCGACATGCAGGCGGAAGGAAAACCCTATAGTTTCTTCACCGATTTGCTACTGTGGACAGAGATCTGTGATGAGAACTGCCAAAACTATGAAGAATCGAGACAAGAAATTTTGGGGATGCTCCAAGTATAAGGTATGTTAGATTGAACCTAATTAATTTGTGGTAGTGTTTCTGAGAACACAGCATTGTAATTGGCAGTTGTGTTTGCAGAATGGTGTTGAAGACGCTGGTTGCAACTTCTTCAAATGGTGCACAGATGTTGGAAGTGACGAAAGTGGTAGTTACGTGAAGAGGGAAGCGAACAAAGAAACTTTGGTCAACAGTGAAGAAATGGAGAGTACTAGGAAAATCTAGTTAAGATACAGAAATCACTGTTAATTGTTCAAAAGTGGATGAAGTTGTTGATATTGTTGGTTTGTGTTTTATGTGTCATAGAGATTATTTTAGTTTCAATGTTGTTGAGAATGGGATGAAAGTGTATGAGATGAGAACAAATGTATTGATAAGAGTGAATGAAAATTGTTCTCTTTAATATGAAAACTTTGTTAAATGAGAATTTGTCTTTTCTCCAAATATACAGCATGTGAATGAAGTATCCATATTAAACTTAATCTAACATATGGCGTCCCTTCCAATCAAGATAATTTAACAACACCCTACCATTCGGTCCTTCTCTCTCTCCCTTACCGCCTCTGTTCAGTATTATTATAGATACCGTTCGGACCCCCATAACCTTTCGTTCGGACCCCCATAACCTTTCGTTCGGACCCCCCCCCCCCCATACCGTTCGGTACTCCTCTTCCTCCTATCGTTCAGACCCCCCCTACCGTTCGGACCCCCTCAACTCCTAACAAAGGGTCCACACGAGTAAATATTAAAGTGCTGAAATTGTAAATGGTTCACATGAGTAAGGCTCAAAATACCATTGCATTCAATACAGTAAGTCACAAAGGTTACAAAAGTCTTCAGAATTGTAAATGGTTCACAAGACAAAATATTAAAGTGTTGAAATATGCTTCATCCTCTTTTACAATGGTTCACTGAAGTATGATAAACATTAAGTAATCTCCTCCTATGCTTCACCCTCATTTGTTGATGCCAGGATTGGTTCATTTGTTGGGTTACTTTGTTGTGTTTGGTTCATCTGGCAAGAAGTCTTATTGTGACCCATTTCCCTACAAAGGCCACATCTTTTATGTAGACCACCCTTCCTCATTCTTGTATCGTCCCTTATCAACTCCCATTCTGCCAACCTCCTTTTCTTCTTTGGTCTCCTTGATAATACTCTCTTTGTTGGAGGGAAGACATCATTACTTGGTGTAATCTGCCACATCTCTTTACCATTGATTGGATACACAATTGAAGAGTATATCTCTTGATATGTTGCCTTCCTAAACCAACCAGGTATGAAGTCCTCTGCATCTAAATTGAGAAACTTCATAGCAGCCAACGCATGGCAACATGGAATGCTTGTGATAGCCCATTTCCTGCATGTACATTCATATTTGTCAAGATCAAACTACAAACTTGTCCCCAACTTGGGACGCATGAAGAACTTCAAACAACTTGGGACCAGAACAACCAACCCACGAACCCTATTTCCCCAATTTCGCACACACCCAATATCTCAACCTAATACCTTTTAATTTGATTTCCCCAATTTCCCCAATTTTATAACGTTTAGCTTAATTTAAACCACATGCTTCTGAAACTAAAAAATAATTTAACTCCACCTAATAAACTATTTATGTGTCACGTGTTTTCAAATGCCACCTCACCTAGCCACCAGGCAACAATTTAGACGTCGTTCACAGAATTTAATGGCACGAACTTTATTGTTTCAATTTTTTAAAATTGGGGACCAAATTGAGCTATTTCAAAATACAGGGACCTACTTGACGCAAAACTGCACAAATAGGGACCTCCGAATCAATTAAACCTTAATTTAAATCTAATGTCGTTGATGATAAAGAGAATGTTGAGTAATGCTTAAAAACGTGTATGGTGGGGGAAATAACTTAATAATTACTTTACTAAATATATAATATAGTTAATTAATTTGTTTCGGTTATGGGACTGAGTCACTAAACACCTTCACAAGTTTGTCCTTCCTCGCTGTCCGGTCTTGCTCCTTGAGTCCCTGGTCAGGTCGGTGTGTACCTGTTAAAGATACTTTGATGTCAAAGCCAGTAGTTGAACCGTCCGGTTATCTAATACGACAATGACAGTAATAAATGCACAGTAAAATGTCTTCTTCTACCGGTTACCTTTGACTTACATTTATAGTTTTCTGGCATGGGCCCGGGATTAGTGATGTTTTAATCTCGACCCAATCTGTAGTCCAGTAAGCTTAATCATGATTTACCTTAATCTCCCTAATCATTAATCATTTACGCTTATGAGGCCGGCCGTCCAGACCGGTCAAATTGTCCTGTTACTAGCCGTTCAGTCATGTCTTTCTTGTGGTCAATGGAGACCGTCCGGGCCATATGGTCATAATTATTTCTATCTTTATGTCTTTTTTAATTTATTTATTTTGTATCAATTCAATAATGTTATTAGTGTACTTTGATAAGTGAATGCAATTGTATTTTTTACATAGAAATTTCTTTATTATATCCCGTATATCTTGGCTATATTATTAAATTCATACCTTGTCATTACCTTATGGGTAAAAACTCTACAATAAGATATACTTCGAAACATCTATGCTTAATTTACCTTTTTATGCACAAATAAGGTAAAACAACAACAAAGTATCAAATTTTCATAAACAAGAGATATAATATAACGCTAATAGGTGCAAAGAGAGACGTGAAAACCTTGGATTTGACATAAAGTAGCAAACAAAATCATGAACAAAGTAGCAAATCTAAACTTTGAATATCAAAAACTCTCTTACCCGTTGTCTTCACGAATCAAATATAAGAATATCTTCCGCCATTTATCTTTCCTCTTTTGGAACAATATTATCTAGGTGTGAACAATGGCAAATGTAGAAAGTGGTGTTTGAGTGGGATGAAGCTTTACCTCGGCCAACACAACACGTTATATATCATAAGCCACTAACCCAAGGTGCGATGTTCCATGATACACTAATATCTATTCTTTTGGCCAACATGATAACATTTCTACGAATAAATGTGATGGAAATTTTGTTTATATTTTGTTTGGTTCCTCATTTTTCGTCCAACCAGAAAAAGGTCTAAAAATGAAACAGAAAAGGAAGGAAATGAACCTCTGACGACATTTACAGAGATAGTGGAGAATATTGGATGACGCAATATCTGAACACGTAGAGAAGAGTTTGAGAACACCCACATATGAACATAATATATACAGAGCGTAATAATTTGTGTTGCCTTTGAATGAGGGCAGTGATGGACGGTGTGGAGAAGGGTAAGAAGAAGAGGGTGGTGGGCGTTAGGGTTAGGGGGGAGGAAGAGAGAGAGACGGCGCAGAAGCAGAAGCTTGATCAGGAGGGCCCCACCCAGGAGGAGGTCGACCACTTCTTCGCCATACTCCGCCGGATGAAGCTCGCTCTCGTTCACTTCCACCGCAAACCAAACGCCGCCAACCACTGGAGGGAGACACTCGAGGAAACTCACCTCACCTTCCGTCACCCTCCCGTCGAAAACAACGCCGCCGATCGTTTTGATCTCAACGCCGTCGCTCCTGAGGCCGCCGACACCTAGTTTTGTGTGGACGAAGAAAACAATTTCTGCATTATTATTATTTTTTTCCTTCTCTGAATTAACTACCTGTAGCCGGGAAATAGGTTTCTCTAAACTCAATTTCATCTATTTCTTTGACGTACTTAATTGCTTACTGGCTCTCTGAACGCTACAATAATCGAAGTTTGGAGTATTAGAAACAGGTTTATCGTTCTCTTTCTATTATTTTCTGCATAACTTTCTTTCTCACCGTATTATTCGTGACTTTTTATCAAAACAGGAAGAGAACTTTTATCCGTAACAGAAGAGGATGATTACTTTCCAAAAAAAAAAATCCATTATCGTAATTGTTGGGGTGCAGAAAGAAATCTGGTGAGATGCAGGAAGTAATAGGCTGAAATTTATATGGGCTGAACATACAACTGAACTTTCTATGGGCTACCGGCCCAGTGCCTACTGCCTTTTATCTCTGGTAGAGAAAAATGCATAGTGAAGCTAATCAGATAGAAACATTTTTTTTTTCAATTCAATGCTCAAATGCGCTTTTATTTATTTAAATTAAGGATGACACTGACTTCAAACCCATATTTTAAAAGGTTTATTATAGCTTTTCGTAATTGAAATAAAAGAATTTTTTTACATTAGTTTGTAAATATTAAATTTGAAAAAGTAAAATATTTTTTTTAAAATCGTTTTTAGTCTCTCAAATTTATTATTTATGGTTTAAATCAATTTTTTCTTAATTTGGAAGGCTAAAAACAGTCAATTGGTGCGATTTTTTTTTTCAAAATTTAGTGATTAAAAACATAATTAAACATGTATTTTATAGTAAGAACAAAATTGGACAAGCATCTTCATACAAAATTCTAAGAGATAAAATTTAAAAAATAAATTTAACTTACACACAAGTTGGGGAAAAAACTTAGAAATTATATAAAAAATTACAAATTCTTTTAGGATAAAAAAGTTTTTTTTTTTCAAATTAGAGAGACTAAAAAGTGTTTTTTAATACGTTTTATTGATGTTTGGTAATTTTTAAGGAAGATATTGTTACTAAAAAATGCAATAAATCTCCACCACCATTATTCTATATACTATTTTCATGATAATTTTCCATAAGAAACGGGCAAACACATCTTTCTTTTATGTAATTTCACTCCAGACAAAATGTTATCAGCAAAATTAACGTTGTGTGTGGCTTATAAACAATGAAATAGTAGTATAATTGTGTGTTATTTGTGATGAAGATTTGCCACCACAGGCTATTTTTTATTATCTATTAACTTTATTAGAGATTTTAAATAATAAATAACATCTATATCTATCTCAATATACGTTTGGTTTTTTAAATTATTAAATCAACTCACTAATTTATCAATTTTGGTTATCTTTTATTTTTGAAGGACCACCTCTGTCATATTTTTTTCCACTTGTAAAATTCTCTATAATCTTGGGGTTCCTTTGTTTTACTGTCATAATCAAATTTTTTATATCTATAAGAAAACAGTTAGATCATTTTTGCATGAATTAACAAAAATTGAAATTTATAATCAAGATAACTGTTTAAATATACTTTTAATTATGTCTATAATTCAAAAAATATATTTTAAAATGAGCTTTATTTACCAATATAATAAACGTTTTTGTTATTACATTTATTTCAAGCTGAGTGACACGCTGATCACATGTATGACAGATTAGACAGGCTGAAATGAGATGTTGCATAAATCATGAGGTATATGTTTTTTTCCTTGACCCATGGTTTTAAACAATAAAATATATAAGAGTAGTTTTTAAAATATAATAAGCAAAGGTTTCTAAAAATACTTGTATATTACTCAACATAATAAGAAAAAGAAGAAGAAAATTGTAAATTTTGACAAATATATGAGGTAGAGCTAGCCCTGACTCAGTCATTGATGAGATATGACAGATTAGAAATTCAGATATGATGAATTAAAATTTCTGAAATCTCAAAATTGAATTCTTTGTTGAAAGATTTTATTTATAATTTTTTTTCATTTCTATTGTGGATAAATTCTTTGTTTTTGTTTGTGGTGAAGATACAATTAAACTTATCTTTGTATATTTAATGGAAAATTAATATCTTTATAAATTCTACGGGATATTATGAAATTTTCATCTAAGGATAGAAAAAAAATGAAATTATCAACATACTTATTTAGTAAAAAATTTTAAACTTATTTAATGAATATATGGAATAATCTATCTAATATTTTGTTGCTATATTTATTTAACAAATTGTATAAAGAGACTCTTTTATTTTATATTATTAGACTGATCAAACTATTTTTATTATATTTATTTAATTAGTATAGGTAGAAATTTGTTTAATAGGTCTGTTATGAAACTTATATATATTTTTTATTATATTTGTCTTACTCGTCTAATTAATATATATTTATAGACTGAAATAATGATAATATAAATATATTACAAATATGTTGGTGATATATTTTAAAACAATTTATTTATTAATATTTACTTTTTTTGTCTTTATATTTTCAAACTGAAAATAAAAATAAATAAATTTAAATAATATAAAATAAAATACTTTTTACTACTAAATCTATCTGAATACTTTTCTTTAAGAAATAACTTTTTTTTATCGAAACATAATTTAATCTATTATAATAAATCGTCATAAAAAAATCTTCTTTTCACTAGTGTTTGAATCAGACACGTAAGGCTTGTTATCATACCTAAATCCAATTATAATATTCAATACAAAATACATATCAAAAAAATCTTGAACACTTCATTTTCTTCTAAACTGAAACATAAGCTTAAAAAACTGGGGTTTGCTGGGTCTAATGTCATAGGGTAAACTATTAAAGTTTGTGACAGTGGGAGGCATCGTTTTCAGTTTCACATACTTTTACTAACGGCCAGAAACGCTGAGCCACTTCTGCACGCCAATACAGTCAATAATTGATTAATTCCTGAATCTGAAGGTTATATAATTATATTATCGTTGACGGCGTCGTCTTCTTCTGTTTCAATTTACTACATTACTTCAAAATTATTAATGCATTAAAAACTCATCTTCTTCAAAACAATGGTGGAAATATGTCAAAAAAATACACTCTCTTCTGCGGTTAGGTAAGAGGGATAATGACAGAGGCCTTAGAGGCACTAAAAACATATATAAAAATTTAAGCAGTATGTTATTTTATAAATAGATTAAAAATGTCATATAAAACACTAAATTGTTGCTGTTGGAACCTTCGTAATTCATTGATCTTATATCATTAGTTTTGGAACCTTCGTAATTCATTGATCTTATATCATTAGTTTGGCAATTTCAAAAATTCATGTTAATTTTTTTTATTGTTGTGTAAGATCGAACGTAAAACATCTTTTTCATACTTTTTTCGGATTATTTTAGGTTATCTAGAACATTCTTAGTTAATTTTTTTTCACTTTTTCAATGTCTGAATTCCAAAACATACGAGTGGATTAAAAGATACTTTGATGTTCAAATCTATAATCTAATCAATCGAAGATCATACTAAAATCTTAAATTCACAATCAATACAATTACCTGTTTTTTACCTTTGATTTATATTTATAAATTTCAAATTAAACACTATTAACAAAGTTATAATCATGGTTCAAAACTTAATATGTGTGGCTTACTAATAAATTTGATTAAAAGTTGTATTTGAGGTGCGATTAGTTAGTTTAGGTAACATATCAACGTAATTAAAAAATAGGTAAACTTAAAGAGTAAGTTGATAGCTAAAATACGAAAAGATGCAATAAAATATAATGACGATATAAAAAGAAAAACTTACAAGTTAAAGTATTGCATGAGAGACATTATCGTCTCCTATATAAATTTATTTGATGACGAGTTATTGATGTTGATACTGTCTAATATTTCTCCTCAAATAGGCTTAAAGTTGATAACATAATGAATAGGTCTTAGTCGTTCTAACATAATGAACCACCCAGAACATTTGTATAGTAGGTTTTAGTATTAAATAAATGTTTAAACTTATGACATTTATTTCGAAAAAGTCATCAAATCTTATAAGATTTGTATGGTTTAGTAAACAATGAATGTTATAAGAAGATAATTTGTTCAACTTTTTTACATTATTTCATATTATATTACATGTTTCCTATACGAACTAGCTCACACATAGATTACTTCTGGTGGTTACGTGATTGTATTGATCTCTGTTAATAAATGAGAGTGCATTGTTCTACCATTCTTTATATTATTCATAGTATATACATGAGACAAACCGAAGTTAGGTCGAGGTTGGATGCATTCATTATCTTATAATGTTTTAAGTTTTAATAATTTTTATTCTCAAAACTAAAGAAAAAAAAAGAGATGAGAGGAACGAGGGAGGTGAGTAAAGATTTGAGGAGTTTCCTTTTTTTTAGTTTTAAGAATGAAAATTATTAAAATATCCTTAACCTTAAAACTTATAATCTATGATATATACAGTATTTTTGTTTACTAAAACCCGATACACATTACTAAAATGTACTGAAAAACGTTAACAAACCCATATATATATATATATATATATATATATATATATATATATATATATATATATATATATATATATATATTTCAAATATTTTAAACAAGTAATCAAATAGCAGTAAAATAATAATCGATAAGAAAATAAATCTTACAAATAATAAATCTTACAAATAATAAATCTTTTGATAATAGATAACACAATAATAAGTTAAAAAAAAACAATAAATCTCAATAATATAAATTCTAACTCATTATTCTTAACAATAAATTGTGAGATTGACTCAATCTTATAAAAATAAATTTATAAAATAAAATTTATATCTATTTATATATATATATATATATATATATATATATATATATATATATATTAAAATAACCTATCATTGAGTATAACGTGAAACTTCTAACATATTTATTATTTATAAACCATCATTCGAACTTTGATTAAAATTGGATATGTTTATTGAGTATGTCTTAATTATTATTTACTTGAAATTTGAATATGTGAAAGATTAGAAGGTTTTTACTAATAATTAAAATAATG
The DNA here is from genome assembly GCF_029865625.1 of Vigna umbellata. Taxonomy (NCBI): domain Eukaryota; kingdom Viridiplantae; phylum Streptophyta; class Magnoliopsida; order Fabales; family Fabaceae; genus Vigna; species Vigna umbellata. Next base: position 12,283,908 of record NC_142171.1, on the reverse strand, counting down.
GAAACAGAGATAGTTCTATATAGAAGTAGAAAATGGTGGAGAAAAAATTATGAAAAGTGAAAAAAAAAAATGGTTGGAGGGAAAAGAAGAAGAAAAGTTGTAGAAATTTAAAGGAAATAATATACGATATTGACTAGGGCTATAAATCCCTTTGAATGCATTTGCTTCACAATTTGAAGATATTAATTTTGGTACCTTCTGATTGCATAAATATCTTAGTTATAAAAAACATTAAAAAGTCATTTATTGCATTGGCAGTGTCACATGCCCCAACCCAACTAATAGTCCTTTGTAAAGTCACCAAACATTATTTTTCTCACTGTTTTCGCTTGTCTTTGTTTTCACGTCAATAGTGCCAAAACCAGGTCCATATACTTCTAGATGCACACACAATATCGTTTCTATAGTTCTTTTTAAGATTGTTTTTAGCAGAAAAAACTAAAAACAAAAACTTTCTTTTTATTTAAGCTAAAATTAATGTAAATATAAATAATTTTGGTTGAACATTTGTCTATCCATGAGTTGTTTTTGTGATACGTGACGCAAGGTTCAGTTGCTACATTTTAATTTAAAAGAGCATCATTCTGACTATAAATTATAATTTTTTATTTATATGATATGTTACGTATAAATAAAGTATATTAAGTTATTATAATTGAAGAATTTGATTTCTAACTTAACAAATATTGAATAAAAGATAATTAGAAGGTATAATAATGGTCCCACAGTGTATATTAAGTGAACTGAGCTAAATTCTGACACTTGGAATGACGTTTTACCTGTTATATTTTTGGTGTAGTGATAATAAGTTCCAACCAAGTATGTATTTTTTTTCTATAAAAAAATATCAGAGGACATAATTTCCAAATTTCTTATGAAGCTTAATTCTACATTTAAATGTTTAACTTTAACTTTTTCCTATTATTGGACGTCCATTTATATCATATCTCATATTATTTAACAATTTTCAAACATCAAATGCGAACGAGCAAAAGAAAACTATCCATTGTTCTACGAAGTGTAAAAGTAATCGATGTATATCTCATGAATACCTTAAATACGTAATTAATAAATTAAAATCAAAATGTAATTATGAGTTTAAATTTTTTTTCACGGTTATATAAAAAAAATAAAAATCTTACCATTAGCACTATTCGTGTAAACTTAAATCTCGAACAAAAAACAACAAAAGTAATGACTAGGAAAAAGTTGGCATGGCTCTCTAAACCACGAATGTGGAACCAAAGCATGAAACTTACTTTTAAATATTCTAAGGACAAGATAAAAGGGGAAAAGATGAAGGATTAATTGTTAACCACTTAAATGGAATAAGTTTAATTTCAGGGTATAATTAATCCTATATATATATATATATATATATATATATATATATATATATATACATACATATATATACATATATATATTTTAAGTATGGATGCTTTGGTATTTCCTTTTCTATGTACTATCAAAAAACTATTCACCCACCTTAGTCCAATTATAATATGTCCAAATGTCAAAACTTTAATATATTCAAATATTCCACTTTCACATTCAATCTTGAAAACCACCTTCATTAATAATTGTACCTTTCGGCTATCTACAAGGATGTGACCATATAGTTTAGGTCTTTCTTGAAAAAAATATAGAATATCTAGTTATAAATTAGACTTTAGAAAGCGTAATACATCTTTTATAGTTTTGGTTGTTAATTTATTTAATCAATATTTCAATTTATAAGAAGATATTAAACACACATAGTCTAATCAGAATTTCACTTCTTTCAAATTTCTAAAGCGATTTGCAATAGTTCTTTTTAGATTATCATGTATATCATAAAGAAAAGTAAAAATAAAAGTAGAGAAAAAGGAATCTTCAAAAAGAGTGATAAACAAAATATAAGAATGAAAGAATATTGTGGAGCTAAATTCTTGTTCATATACTTGAACTCGTCCCAAAAAACTGTCTATAAATCATGTTTAATAATCAATTCATGGAATTCTAAAAAATACACTTATTTATAGCTCTTAAATTAAAATATGCCCTAGAATAGTCTTAAAAATATATTATATTAAAATATTTTATGAATTGGCAAGTTATCCCTAGCTAATTCAATTTTCCCAATATAAATATATACTCCCAATTAAGTGATATTTTATTAGACAAACAATCAACACTGAATGTTTATAATCATCATTCAGTTTGAAAATATTAGAATAAGATGACTTTCACACCATAATATCAGAATATATTTTATGCTAGAAATCGTATTCGATAAACTATCTCAAAATATAATTATTACACATTAACTTGAAAATATTACACATTAACTTGAAAATAATATTTGGACTCTTACTGTATTTTATCTCAATTGAATACTGATGAATCATAATTAAGACATTACAGGGTAAACATGTGATAAAAAGTTAAATGTGATTGGATATCTGGTTTTATACAATTTGGAAACGTGGAAGCATGTTGCTAGGTCTTATTCATCTTTAATCTTTGGAATATTACTGTGTCAATTGCGAGATGTATTACTTTCAAGTTTTTCATGTCTTGGGTTTAGAGTTTTCACATGTTCGAGATAACTTATTCGACTAGCACATTTCCAAAAAAGAAAGTTATTTAAGATATTTATAACATGTTAGGGTAGCCACATCAAATTTATTTACCAAAAAATCTTTGTAGATAATGATTGATGTGATCATATTCTAGTATATGTGAAAAGTTAATAAATAATATTTAAGGTCCCACTAATTTATTCTGAAATTATATAATGTTGAATAGGCCAATAATATCATAAAAGTATAACTATTTTTAACTCTTAAATTCAAGTATGATGGAAACATACAATGAATATATTATAATAAAAACAAAATAAACTACAATATATATATATATATATATATATATATATATATATATATATATATATATATATATATATATATATATATATATATGAGGTTTGTTAACACGCGTACATTTGTTTTTCAGTTGGTATACGACGTGTTTCAGGTTTTAGTAAACAAAAATATTCTTATATATTATGGATTATAAGTTTTAAGGTTAAGAGTATTTTAATAATTTTCATTATCAAAACTAAAAAAACCCAAACCCTTGTTCACCTGCTTCATTCTTCTTAACATTTTTTCTCACTCCAACATTTTATCTGTCATGCTACAGTAGTCCCAACTGAAAAAAAAAATAAAAACACTGGCGGTTAAATAATTTTACAAAAAAATGATAATATATATATAACGTAAAAAATGTGTTAGAAGTACTATAAATAATAAGTAAAATTAACGTAACAAAAAAATATATTTTTTAAATGATAATAATAATATTATGATGTATTATTTAGTTAAATTAATTTATGATTTTTTTTAATAATTAGTTAAGATTTATTATATTAATCCATTCCTAAATTTTTACAAATTATTTTTATATTTTTAATATATCTTTTCTAATCTAAACAGTTTATCATCAGTTATTTTTTTTTTCTCAAATTTATTCATTTTTGTTCTTCTTTAAATTTATCAAACACAAACTAAGAAAAAGAAGAAGGAGAAGAAAAAAAAAACTATTGGAAAAGAGAGAAAGAAAAGGAGAAAAAAACTATGGAAGGTGATGAAAAATGAAGAATAGAAAAAAAAAATATGGAGGATTAAAAGAAGAAAAAATAATAACTGAGATCCTAACATGCAAAACTTACAAACTTTTAACACTGACAAAAGTCACTAACTCTGATTAAAAATACAATTGATCAATAAAAAAATATATAAGAACACAAATCAATAATACACTTAAATATTTACGATGAATTAATTAAACCTAAGAATAAAATTTTCTTGCACTTAAAATAATTATAAAAAATGCTAATAAATTCATCAAACTTCAAAACCTATAATAAAAAAAAGTTTACACCCTAATATATTTTAAATAAATTTAGTTTTATTGCATGATTTATTTCACTCTAAGGTTTCTTTATATGTTTCGATATACAAAAATTACAAAAAGAACTATTTTCCCAACTTTTAAAGTTATAAAGAGAAATATTTTATTTTTGTACAGACATTACCGACTTTCAGAATAATGTTGGTACTTTAACGTATTATATGGTTCACATGCATGATATCGTATATATATGGAAATATCTCTCACTAACCCTCATACACACTTTATATATAATTTTATTTCATTAGCAATAAAAGATGTTAATGGAAATAAAAATTCAAACAACTTACAGTTCTTCTTTCTGTACTTTAAAAAAATTACTTATTTTACATACTTTTAACTATTATATATATTTTCTCACTGTTTAATCAACTTAAAAATATCTTAATTTTTGAAATATTCTATTAATTAAACAATAAATGTTCAATTTAATTCTTTATAGATGTAAAAATCTTTTATAGTTATAGTTGTAACAAAACTCACTTTAATAATGATTAAAAATAACATAATATTTATTCATTTGTAAACAAACTCAACATAAAACATGGATTCTGTCGGTAGAAAACATGATGCATCTGAGTCCATTTGAAGCCTTCTAATTCAAAAATAAATTAAAATGATAATAAATTTTTCATATTTTATTAGTCGTCCCCGTGTTTCTTATTTATCCAAAAAAAACTACTTTTAATTAACTATTTTTATGTTGATTATGAATAACAATTTTTAAGCTATCCTTCAACTGTATAGTCACATACCTTTACCGTCCTTAGATCCATTTCATTCCGGTGTATGTTCGATTCGTCCATGTGTCCCTTTCATTGGAAGCTTACCAAGAGCCGTTCCTTGTCAATGCCCCTTGCACCATGCCTCTTGCACCGGCGATCACTCCCTGCCCTCGTCAGTGCCGGATGTAAAACGAAAATTTACTTTACTTTTTCATCAAATATTTTTTCTTTTTTTAGCATATATATTGTGCAAAATAATATTTGGAGACCAACTGACGTACCCAACAAAACAAACCTATAAATTCACGGACCAAAAAAATTTAAATTTAATATAATTATTATTCCAATAATATACTCAGTAAAAGAATAAACGAAAACCTAAGAAAGAAAAAAAAAGATAAAAAGAACAAAATTAATTTATAACATTAATAAAGAGATTATACCAATATTTTCTTTAGGAAAACTAAAATAACTATATATACTAAAAATAGTTATCATAAAAAAACTATCTATAATAAATTATAAAATTGATTTATATTTATTTTTATAATTAATTTTGATGATCTTGTTATACTTAATTATATTTTAAAGTTTAATAACTATTATTTTTTTTTAATTTTATTATAAAAGAAAGGTAATAGATTTACTTAATATGTATATTTCCACCGGTTAAGATGAATAATGAAAATAAAAAAAAATGAATAAAATTTCTGTCATTAATTTAATTAATTTTATACGATAAAAAATATATTAGTAAGTGGAGTTTTAATATTTTCTTATTAAAGTGTCAAGTTTATAAATAGAAAAATTAAGTATTTAAGTTTCGTGAAGATCATTATTTTTTTCTATTTCTTTCTAAATTTGTGATTACCATATTCTGACATATAGCAAAACAATCATAATTAATTAAATTTTATCTCAAATAAGTTAATTATTATAATTTCTTTTTAGTCAATTTTTAAAAGTTTTGAATGCATGCACAGGTTGTTTCATGTGATTTAAAATAAATCTATGTTTTTATATCATTTTTAAAACGTTTTCGAATCATTATCAGTTTTTTTTATACATGTGTATAATATACTATGAGAGTTAATATATATATATTCATTATACGTATGTTTTTAGATTATACATAGAAGGAGATGTTCCACTCAATCCCTTCCATTAGTATTTCAGCCTAGAAAAAACACGAAATTTGTAATTCTTCTAAATTTTCACTTTATATTTTACAATTATAATTAATTCAGTTTTGTGTATAATTTATATAAGATTTATTTTAATATAAAGCTTGGTATTGACAAAATAAAATGCAGTAAATAGCTTCAAGAAAATTGTAAAATAAGTTTGCTGAATTTTTTAATATTTTTCTGAATTTGTGGAGATCCCACAAAGCTATAAATAAACCCATATAAAAAGTAAAATATAAGGAACAGTAATTTCCAAGTCTAAAATGGAAAGATTGTGAGTGAAGGGGTTGGAAGAAATATAAAAGGGTAAGAGAGGACAGATACGTAATTTCACATGATAGGAAAGAAAGAGGATGATGTGATGATGGATGGTTTTGCTTTACCCAACAATGTCAATTATAGCAGCCGCATGTGAGGGGTCATGATCGGATACGTCATCGCACGTGTCATATTCACACGAACCAACAACCGGTTATTTAAAATTGGTGGTGTGGTGTGGTAACGTTATCTTTCCCTCTCTTTTTCTGGCTTTGGTAGTAGTACTCGTACTTTTCATGCAACTAGTTACTGCTATGGGCACAAGTGGTCCCACCAACTTGGACGATTCCAAACGTCCAACCAATTCGTTAATTACATAAACAACAACAAAAATATCTGTGCCAATCAATTACGCAACTTAATTTCATAATTATCATTAAGTTTTAGATAAAGAAAAGAAAAATTCATCGTATAAATCAAGTTTTATTTCTTAAAATAGAACGATATGTTATTATAAGTTTACATCCTTTTCTTAGTTACTTTACAACTTGTTTGGTTTCAGATATGAGAAGTGAATCATTAATTTGGAACTAGAGAGACAAAACAAAGCAAAAGTTACATAATTTATTTTATATATATATATATATATATATATATATATATATATATATATATATATATATATAAGAGTATTTTTGTTTCGTTAATATAAATATTTATAAAGAAATTATAATTGTATATTTTTAAATTAAAGAATACAAAATTTTTCATAAGAATTAAAATATTTATTAAATTTGTAAACGTTAATAAAACCTAGTTAATAAAATAAAAAATATTTTTAAAAGTATAACAGAAAATAAATATTAAAATTAAAAAATGTCTCTTTACTTCAACTTAAAATTTTTAAATTATAATGAATACTCTTTTTTATATACTAATAAAAATGATAACATATCACTTAATTAAAATTACACCAAAAATAAATATTAAATTAATAATAATTTAAATTTAACATATATTTTTTATTTCTTAAATTTCAATATGATAATTATTTTATATTATTTTATTATAGTAAATAAAATTTATTTATACAAATATAATAATAAAATTACGCTATGATAATGATAATGAGTTAGAAACTAAAAATAATTATATAAAAAATAGAAAAAAACAATATGTTGCATGATGAAAATAAATAAGAAAAAAGAATATTAGAAGTGTGTTTTAAAACAATTAAATAAATCATTAATAAATCCCAAAAATAAAATAAATGTATGATAACATAAAATATGTTGTACATGTAGGATAAAGTATTGCGAAATATATTTTCTATTTTTGTGGATGAACGTTATTATTTTAACATTGTGATATTACCCAAAGTTTTGTGTTTCATTGTTGTCAACGTTCTTTTTTTTTGCAACCTTCATATTATTAAAAAAATTCTTTTCTCAGAAGATATTTTGCTAGATATTTTGGATCTTTTGGATCATGGACCTGCTTCACTAACTCTATAAATAGAGTACTTACTTCACTCAAAAAGAACATCATCAGAAGTTATTTATCTCTCATCCTTTTTTCTCTGTTTTCATTCTTTCTCTTTTCTTCTTTTCCTAAAAAGATTATAAGTTTATTTTTATTCTCTTTTTAAGAGATTCTTGTTAGTTTTAAGATTATCAGAAATTCTTTTTGTATCCTAGGGTGCTAAGGACAATGTTTGTGATCTTTGTTTTCTATTGTCAGCTTATATACGACAAAATATACCTTAGGTATTTAAAAAAATTTCAAATATTAACATAATTGAATGGTTAAGAGATAACAAAAGTCATTTTAGCAAAATAATTGAGTTTTCAAATGAAACAAAAATTAATAATCGAATAATAAAAAAAGTAATTTTTTTATATTATCTAATAAATAAAAAATTTATGTTATTAAAAACTTAAATTAAGAATTAAATATTCTTATATTTATTTATATATATATATATATATAATAAAAATATTAAAAAATAAAATTTAATATTATAGTTCTGTTCACCCCCTGAAACTATCATGTTATCTGGGAAATAAAAACACAAGAAAATAAAAAACATACCAACTTAATGGAAAGAGGGAGGGAAAATATGAAAACATAAAAAAAAGGTTGTTTCCATAATTGGCTACTTAGCTTAATAGAGAGCAATTGTACGTTCCCTCAATTTTGAGAAAGAAAGTAAGAAAAGTTGACCAAGATATTTAAATGAATAAATTATTATTTTTTATTTGATCTAGATATTTTTTTAGGATAACCATAATTTGACAATATTTTTTAATAATATTTTAACATCTTTTATGTATCGTTTTATAATTGGTCCAAAATTTGTTCACAGTCAATAATAATAATCATAAACACTAATATAACCCATCATTATACATAAATAGTATTAAAATATTATCAAAAAGTATTGTCAAAATATCATTATCTTATTTTATATTACATAAAAAAGATAACAATATAAAATCTTTATTACGTTAATTCACAATAACAATCTCGCAATTTATTTCACAAATAAAAATTGACAATCAACATTTTTTAACTAATAAAATAAATAATCAAGAGATGACAACAAAAAATAGGAATCACATAAAAAATCATGTAATTATCACATTACACATGAAAACAATAGGAACATAATGACGGATGATAAAACTAATAATATAAATAAAAATGATTATGAGCATTAGAAATTAAAAAAAATATAAAGAAAAAAAATGATTTTTACAGAAATTTGAAAGACTTAAAACACAGCTTAATTTAATTATATAAGAGAAGTGGGAGATGTTTGGCTTGGATTTGAGAAGACAAAAGAAGTATGATTTTATATTGAAGAGTAGAAAAGTGAGGAGCAGCGAAAGAGATCCTGGGGCAGTGAGTAGAGGATGATTTTATTAAAATTGAATGGCCCAAAGCGATAGTATCAGAGGGACAGGAGAATTGGACAAATGGACAATTACAGAACAACCAAAAAGTGGCCTCGTAAACAGCTATTTTGGATTCACTTCTCTCTCACCTTAACCAAAAGCTGTTTTGTTTGGTGAACGCAGTACACTGCACACTATACAATGCAATTCTCTTTAATCATTCCAAAATCTAGAAAAAGAAAACCAAATCAATTAATGATTTAAAACATTTTACTACACGGTTTTATAATAACGATAATTTCACACATTTTTTTTATAACATTGTAAGTTTGTGATTAATTCAAATCGATATGTAAACAATATTAATATATTTTTATACTCAGAGCACCGATGCAAATTTCATAAATATCCCCAAACTAATAGTTATGTGAGAGCCACACGAAGTATTTTATACTGATACATTTGCTTTTAGAAAGAAACACGGTTTATTTAATTTAATTATGTCACAACTACCAAAGCATAAATAGAAAAAAGTGTAAGAATAATGTATCAAAAGGTTTTTATTTCTTGAGTTTTCAATCATATGTACGAGAAAAGGTTAAATCATATATAAAATAAAAAGTTAAATATAATATTATTTTACATATTTTTATCTTGATTCAAGATATATTTTAATATTTAAATTTTAATATAAAATAAAAAGTTAAATATAAAAAGTTAAATCATAAATTTTGACATAAAATTAATATTTATCTTGATTCAAGATATATTTTAATATTTAAATTTTAAAAAATATATAAACTTTTAACTAAATCATATTTATTTCTTTATATGTCAAACACATTTTATATGATATTAAAGTAAAAATATGTTAAACATATAATAACTCATGAAATATATATATATATATATATATATATATATATATATATATATATATATATATATATATATAAATTTTTGTATAAAAAGTAATTGTAGTTGTTTAAAGACAATAAAAAGATAACAATATATGAAAATTTGTATAACAGGTAGAAAATACTTTCAAATTCTTTGACCTACATTCACACTCTTAAGAGTCTGAATTTAACTACAATTGACAACATTCTATTACACTTCCTAAATCCAAGGAGTCAAATTCCAAAACTTAAAAAACATTCTACAATTCTGACATAACCACAACCTTTTTTAAACATCCAAATCAACAAGTAATTGGCCATTTAAAAAGAAAAACAAAGTTTTAGTTGATTTTATATTTATATTCAATCAAAATTATATTTAATATCCAACATAGAGATAATATCTCCTAGTGAACTTTTTTTTTTCTATAACATAACAACCACAACAAAAACATCATAGTCATAATAAAAAGGCATAAATATGACAACTTAGACTGTTATAACTATAACAACAAAAATATAAATAAATATCATCATACACTGAGGAGAATGTATCATATGGAAAAAATATTCACTCTCGAAAAAAGATTGCTAAAATGATATTTCGAAAACTGATGCTATAAATTGGAAAAAACGAACAAAAATTACACTTCGTCCTTCCAATGAGTGAAAATATTATAAGAGAATGTCATTTCAGCTATGTTTGAATAATTACTAACATTTTATTATAATAATAATAATATTTTCATTTAAACCTCAACCGCAATTTATTTAAACTTAATTTTTACCAATCGCATTTTATTTCAATATAATTTTCATTTTGATTTTTTTTATTTTAAATAATAACTCACATTTTATTTTAACATAATACACATTTATTATATTTTATTTTAACTTATTTTTATAAGCAAGGATAAAACAATGGTTCTCAAATTTTAATAATTAAAACATTTAATCAATCTATCAAAATCATTGTATCATTCACAAATTTTCATATTTTTTTCTCCCAAATTCTTTCATTTTTTACTATCTATCCTTATTTTAAATAACCTTGTTTTCATCTATTTTTTCTCTCAAATTCATTGAAATCATTTGTTTTTGAAAACAAACACACCATTAATTCAAACAACATAATTTTTATCTCTTTTTCCCCTCAAATCCACTTATTTTCATTTTCTCAATTCCCGTGTGTTTGTGAGTAGTTGATAGAAGATGATAAAAAATGTTTGGGATTGATGTTATGTGCATACATTTTGTGTCTTTATTTTTTTTTTTCTTGATAGCAATATTTAATAATTATCATGGAAGAACCATTTGAAGAACTTGAAATACACATTTTAATGTTTTGTCCCTTGCAATTTTATGGAAGGTTGTTCTATCTATGATGCAGTTATTTTCATATGGAGATTCCAACATTTTTGTCAAAAAATTAAATCAATTTATTTTAACAAATGATCGTTTATAAAAGACATTATATATAAGGTTTAATTTTGAGAATTATTTGAATTAATCGAAATACTGATAAAATAAGTTTATTTAAATATATGAACATATAAAAGCACAATATGATACATAAAATATAGACTTAAAATAGGTCAGACTCTCCATTATTTTCTACTATAAAAGGTTAATTTATGGAGAAATTTCATCACATTTTTGTTTAGTATGCTAGATTGTGTTACAAAGTCCGTCTCACATATAATAATTTATTATGCTGCCTTTCCTTCACAACTACAATTCGTGCACAATTACAACATTACCCACTTGATTTTAGCTATCGCATATCGTATAAGAAAACTTATGATCTCATCCAATAATCCTGAAAAACTAAATATAACCACGTAAATGAATATATTTAAACAGAGTAATATTTCTTTGTTATAATTTTATTATATTATTTTTTTCAATTATGTTAAAAATCAAATTTTTTCTATCTATACATACATATATACATACACACACACACACATATATATATATATATATTGTGACATCCCCAAAATATACGACATGTATATATAATAAAGACGTCATTCAGTTATAATATTGGAAAGCAGTTAGAGACATAAGGCAGACTATATGAGTTACAGTCATCCAAAATAAAATTAGAGTTGGTCTCTTAAACACAGAGGACCACTGAAAATTTTCTCCAGAGTAGTTCTACAAATCAAAAGCCTAAGCATACTAAGCTGCAACATCACCGTCTTCCAGTGCTTGCTCCACACATACCTCTTCTTCATCTGCTCACATCCAATTGGATGATCATTGCAAAAGAAAACACATACAACATGCACAAACACAAGCAAGCAAGGGTGAGCTAGATATAAAAAAAAAACATGTTATACAGATAGCACAGTTAATTCATGTTATCATACATAGATTCATATAAAAGAACAATTAAGCCATACTCATTAAACCATAGTTCACACACTCACACGACATGTAAAAGTTCATCAATCATGGTAAATTGGCATTACAAAACTTGTTACTTTATACCCCGACCTGTTACTTTATAGACCGACTCGTCCGGACTAGAATGATTACCGAGCTATGGCGGGTCATGCACTCGTTGTGGCTTTATGAAACTTGGGCACTACCGCCCTGGCACTACCGCCTTGTGAAACTTGGGCACTACCGCCCGGTGGAACTTTGGGCACTACCGCCCGACCACAGTCACGAGGTTAATCCGTTATCACTCACCTTGGATCATATGGAAGCATCCAAGACTAGGACCTCCTGCTACTCCTCACCACATGTTCAATCCTCTCTACATGAGAAGAAAGACCATTGGAGTTTCAGGATGACCCCCAAAACTGAGCTACCATGTAATCATTCTATACAACCCCAAAACACCACCATGTATCCTCTCCTTGAGGATCATGGAATTACGTTCATCCATCATACTTTTCAGAAACCACATACTTTCACTTTTACATTGCTTACAAACATAGATATAATACTAATTATACTTCAAAAGACCACAAACAACTTAACAAGTCATAAAAAATCACACGAAACCATTCCCTGTACATTAATAGGCAATAACAGTCCAAGAAGAACCACTAAACAACACAGAACCCCTTAAACTCATACTTAGACAAAGAAAACAACTTTGAAACCATCACCAACAGTTCCGGAAAGGTCCAAAACCCCTAAAACGAACTAAAGAACATCCGAAACGGACATCCGGAACTCCCAAAACATCAAAAACACCGAAAACACTCAATCTGTCATACATAATTCGCACAGCGCACCCCCCTTGGTGCGCTGAGCGAATTTCCCTGACGGGAAAGTGTTTTTCAGCTAAAATTCGCATAGCGCACCACCCTTGATGCGCTGGGCGAATTTTCCTGACAAAGGGACATCTAAAATTCGCATAGCGCACCCTATTTCGCATGGCGAATTAATTCGCAGCATACATCACACCTCAAACCTCTCGCTATGCACCCCACTCGCTCTTCGAATTAAATGGGCAGTGATCCCAGACAACCACCAGTCGCATAGCGACAGGATTCATCATGGCGAGTCCATAAACAGTGAGCATCAACCTCTAATAATTCGCACAGCGCACCAACTCGCACAGCGAATTACCAAGACAGTGAGCACCCCTCTACAGGGTCTCGCTATGCGAGACAACTCGCATAGCGACACTGCATAATCTGCAGAACGTGAATTCTGCAGAATCACACACTCACACTAATCCTTACCACTTCCAGTTATTTCCCCAACTTCTAACCCTCCTAATTCTTGTATCACGCCTAATTAAACTTGTCTAGATGATTATAAACGTTCTTAGCATGATTCTAAAGTGATTACTACCAAGTTTTTCAACTTAAATTTCCAAGTTCATCAACCCAAGGACCCAATTTTGATTCTACCATTTTAAACACGACTAAGACAGGATTTCCACCTCAACCACATCTCCCTAACCCAATTGGTCATCGGAGAAGAATCAGATGTCTGAACGCATCAGTCTCACCTTCGACGCCAGCACATATGACTAGTCACAACTGACTGGACCAGGCCAGGGCTGCTCTATGATCAGGGATGTGCCAACTCAGGTTTTTAAGATTCTTCTATCCTACCAACACAGTGCTCTCAACCTGTCCCAATTTACCACTCTACACTATCTCAGTACTTCAATCACACTCCCAATCATAGTAACTAAAATTCCTACCTCAGTTTACTTAGTCCCTCCCAAAATGACCATCATAACAGTATTAACGCTCTCCATCATATTTAATCACTACCACATGGTTAACCCCAAATTCAGTCACAACCTCAATTCATGGTTCACACAACATTCACATACAAGGCAGTGTCATATAACATAATTTACAGTTTCACATAAGAACATGTCAGTACATATTATTCTACACATTCAATCTTAAAACTCAACTTTAACAGCACAACAGTTCAGATTTCAACACACATACACCTCATACAATAAAATCAGAAGAAAACGTCTAGCTCCCCTTACCTCAGAGTCGAACTACCAAGCTCATAGGAACACTCCTTTACGGTGTTTCACCAAATGAGAACTCAACCAAACCCTACAAACCACCAAGGTGGTGACAGTAACAGCTCTTAGAGCTTGATTTAACAAACAAAAATTATAACAAAACCCCCTAGTAACATACAACCAGTAGCATTTCATGTTCTAGGTTTTAGAATGGAGACAGAGAAGGGAAAAGTTGACTCACCGGTCCAATCGAAAATGCGATCGGTTCAAAAGGAAGCCTTCGGTGAGATGAACGTCTGAGCACCCTCCAACTCAAGATTGAAAGGTTCAAAGAGCTGGAAATTTAGAGAGAAGGCAGAGAGAGTTTAGGGCATGAGAGTTTTAGAGAGAAGGAGAAATGAAGTTCAGGGGAAGAAAATGAGTTCTGAAGAGCCCCTCCTAAGGTCAAGTTGGCCTTAGTTTGATGGGCCTGGCTGCCCCACATAAGGCCCAAAGGCCCCTTTATAAATTTACAGGCCCTTACATATATAACAATAATTTTAAAACAGTATCCTTTAAAATTTATAAAAAAATAAATATATGAATTATTTAAAAGCACTCACGGGATGGGACCATGGATACCGTCAAATAATTCGTATGAATTATTCTAATAGTTATCGAATAAAGAGACAAATATTTTTAAATTATGCCCGTGATAAATATTTAAATATTTATGCATAACTAATAGTGTTTTGTTTTTAATTATCGACATTTTTATAATTATTTAAATTATTTTTATTATATATATTTATGTTAACAAAATTTCATTTCCTTTTTTTAGTGTTTTTTTGGGAATAAAAAAGAAAGAAAAAGAAAGCGAAAAATAGTGTGTTTATTTATCCATCCAACTATGCTCCTTTACTCTCCAATTTAAAGAAAGTGTCAGATCTAGAAAAACTTATTATCAATTTTATTTTATTTTATTTTGGATTGACCTTAAAACCATATTGAGTGAACTTTAATCAGAAACAGGTCTGTTCATGATTTAATTGGGCGTAGACTTTTATATTACGATATTTATGGTTCGATTTCATCCATGTATTCATTTATTATTTATTTTAATATTTAAGTATATCCCGACATAAATTGCTAACATTCGCGCTTACAATAATGTTTCGTTCACACATATTCGAAATCAGAAAAACAATTTTCTGTGGCACTGTTGATTTTGATAAGCATAGCAGATAAGACATCGTCAGTATGTCCCTTTGCATGGTGAAGATTGAATTTTCAATTGAAAATCAATTAATGAAAGGCAGAGAGATATTTGATCAACGAGAAATGAAAGGGAAGGCCGACAAAAGTAAATAAAAAAAAAAGTGTGATAAATAATAGAACGCTGCAAAATTAAGAAAAAATGTTTTAAATTCACGATTACTGGTGTCGACTGATTCTTGGTAATTGCATGGAAGAAACCATTGGCACCATGTAGATAACTTTTTGGGCTAAAGTTTGAAAGAAGAATAAAAATTATTGCGTAAAAAAATGAAAAAAAATATATTCTATTTATATTCTTCGGCAATTGACTCGTTTGGCCAGTCAGGAATAAAATTCGTAGTAATATTCTTTTCGTGAAATATCACTTTACCTTTTGATAATTGTCGCGGAAAAGTAGTAGATAATAATAAAAGCCTGTGGATATGGTCTTAGGTTTTGGAGAAAATAAAAAGAAAAAAAAAATAGTCAAACCGAGAAAATCAAAAGGAGAAAACCGCCAACACGACGAGACGAGACTCAATCGTAACGAACGTCAGACAATTGGCGCCAACAACATTAACAACATCAACAGCGTATGTTTGAAGGCTCAGAAACTTCTTTCCTTGAAAAATCAGCATGAATTTGTCAAAATTAAAAAATTGATAAGCCTATTTATTTATTTCTGAAAATAATAAAAACGAAAAAAGAAAACAAAAATCCCAGAATCCAACAACAGCGCTCCTCCAGCGGTGGGGTAGGCCGAGACCAGTGACCACTCCAAAATTCCAAACCCTAAAAGTAAAAAAATAAAAATAAAAAAAACAAAACCAACCACATGATTCCCCGATGTCGGTGGGCCCGCACCCACGGACTTCACACAGCATTCAAATATAGTTAAAGTGCCATAAATGAAACAAAAAAATATCCTCCTCTTACCCCGCAATAATGACCAACGGATCCCACACGCAAATTTCATAATCCTTTTTTCTTTTAATTTATTTCTTTATTAAAAATATAAAACGAATTTAATGAAAAAGGAAAAAGAAAGCAGAATGCGGGTTTTTCTGCTACGCACGCGCCTGTCTCTATCTGCCGTTAATGAATGAATTAAAGTAAAGTAATCCTATCTATCTCACTTTTCTCACCACTATATATACCCTTCACCCTATGTTTCTCACTCCACCCAAACATTTTCATTTTCTCTCTCTACACTCTCTTGTCTATGACACTAAACCCTCCTTCTCAAATGGACCAACCCAAACCCAACAACACCGACAAGAGGAAACGAGTTCGGGATGACTCCGACTCGCTCCCCGTCCCCCCCAAACTGCCCCGAGTTGATACCAGCTCCTCCGAGTCTCACCGAGTTGACTCCGCCGAGTTCGAGCTCGCCCGAGTCGACCCGGACCTCTTCAGCATGCTGAACGATGCGGAGAATGTGACGGAGCGTGACCCCGCCGTCGAGGTTGAGCACCTCGACTCTTTCATCAAGAGTTTCGAAGAGGAAATACTCGCTCCGCCTTCCAACCCCAACGTACCACCTGAACCGGAGGTCTTTAAACCGAACCTGGGTTACTTACTGGAAGCATCCGACGACGAGCTAGGGTTGCCGCCCACGGTTGCGCCTTTCGAGGACGAGTCAAAACACGAACTCCTTGATTCGGGTCGGGTTGGACCCGAGGGAGTGGATCTGACGGGATTTTTAGGGTTTGAGGATGATATTGGGAGCTACGAAGGTTTTGGTTTCCTTGGGTACGATGCCGTGGATGATAACGGTGGCGGTTACGTGACTATAGATGGGTTGTTTGATCATGCGGAACCTGGCGCCGATATTTTGTGGCGGTCGGAGTCGCTGCAGGCGATGTAGGGGATGGTTTTTGGAGATTAATTAATTAATTAATTAATTAGTTAGTTAATTAAGCTAATGGGAAATTTGGAAGGTGTAAAGAGATGTTAGGCGCCAAAAGTAACAACGTAGGTGGTTAGTTAGATGTGAAATGATTGTGTTAGGATTGTAAAAATTTGTTGTTTTGGTTTGTTCTATTGGACTGAAACAAACAAATAGGCCTTGACCCCAGACATGTTTTTTAATATCTTCTGTAAAATGTTCTTTAAAATGTGAAATTATGTAGTTAGACATGGTTAAGGTTGAAATCGATGTTGTTATTGGCGAAAAAGCAAATGCCCCAGATTGATGAGGTTGGTGTTTAACCGGATTTAACCATTTTAAGTTTTCTCCACGATTTTTAGTTTCTGTTGGGTTGGGTTATCCGTCACTTTCAGCTTAAAATGTCATAAGGGTTACGTATGATTTCTTTCTGAAATCGTCTTTTTTTCTTTTGCGGTTTTATTTGCATTTACCTATTTTAGTTTTACATTGTTTATTTTTACGAAATATCTGATGAGGACTAAAATAAATTACGTATTTATTATTATGTTGCGATGGTAAAATAAGGAAATAAGTATTTCAATCACGTTAAATTATATGCTAAAATAAAAAGAAAAGTTAAACACGTTTTTTAATTTTTAAATTACGAGTTGGATTTCTGATTCATATTATGTGTAGATTAAACAAAAAAATTAACAAAGTAAAAAATGTCAGAACCAGTAAAATCAGAGCACGTATTGTTAGTGGAATTTACGTGTCAAGAGGGAGACTCGACACTCAAATGACGGATGCCAGGTGTCAAGCGAAGGAGACCCGAAAATCAGTCAGTGGAAAGCAGGTGTCGACAGATGAGGAGACGTTCGTTTTGAAGTGTGAAGTAAAACTTGAATTTGACTGAATGATTTTGATGCATGATGGTTGATATGATTGGATTGAATGAACGTTCGTTGATTTAATGAGTGGAAATGAAATATGGCTGAGTTATGTATAATGTATGAAATATATGAAACTTATATGATATGGATTGTATGAAGTATGAAAGTCGATTATAATATGAATGTATAAAGTTATAAAACTATATATTAAGAAATGAGACAGATATAAATGAATTTTCAATATGAAATTTCTCA
Source organism: Vigna umbellata (assembly GCF_029865625.1). Classification (NCBI taxonomy): domain Eukaryota; kingdom Viridiplantae; phylum Streptophyta; class Magnoliopsida; order Fabales; family Fabaceae; genus Vigna; species Vigna umbellata. The sequence goes on along the minus strand of NC_142171.1, from coordinate 12,265,266 downwards.
TATGAAAGTGTACGTTCATTACTGAACGGTCTTCGACCGTTCGATTATTCTGGTAAATATAGTTGAAATGAGATTCTTTCATTTGGAGAGAATCCTAGTTGAGGACGAGCGTCCTCGTGTGGTAATACTATGCTTGAGCGTTCGACCAAGCACAGTTGTATCTGGGTATCCTGTGATAAACTAAATTTCTATATGTAACGGTATATTTTGTTGTTCGTAAACACTGCTTCGATAGTATCTTATTATATTTATTAAGCCTTTTATTATAAGTTCATTAGTGCTCGGTCTTACACCAAGCGCTCGTACTGAGTAGTGCTCGGTCTTACACCAAGCGCTTGTACTCGTTTCTTATATAATCTATATTGATGAAAAATAGCGTTCGTCTAATTTCAATAAAATTTTCTTCTCTACCGTGCTCGGTCATTGACTCATATTCGGATTTCTTGATGTAAATTCAACTAAGCTAAATATTCATAAGCGTTCGGTTTCTTCATGTAAATTCTTCTAAGTATTATTACTGGAATGTCTTGATGAGTTTGTATCGATTGATTCTGGCCTAGAGTCGTAACACTTGGCGAGACCTTTCCAGCGTTCGGTTAGAGCTATCACGAGTCAGTTCCTACAATTGATTCACTTGGTAATGAACGATTGGTTCATTCGTTTCTTGCTATATTTATTACACTCGATTTTTCTCTCAAACCGACCGTAACCCTCTCGATCTTATTCTATTATGGAACTGGAGACCTCTCGGTCTCGTTCCAAGTGTTCATCCTCGTTCTGAGTGAGGATTGAACGTTCGTTATCTGGTGTCTTTATAAGTCTTTGAACAAAGAGGAAATTGAAATGATTGACAATGAAAGATGAAATTAAGATGATTGATAATGGAAGATGAGGAGAATATGATATGAATGAAATATGTTGGAACTATGAATGAGCGTTCCGGGGAGGAAAGACTCATGTTTGAATATTGAAATTGTAAAGTATGAATGTGGTAATGCTTGACTGGCGGTTCATCCTGATGTTCCGTGAGTACTCGTCCTCACGTAGAGAAGGGTAGGTCATGTGTGGGAACGACAGGAGGTCCTAGTCCTTAGGGATACTTTGGACGGAACGGACTAACCTCGGGTGGCAGCTGATGAGAGTATTCCAGTTACTACATCATCCGAGTGCACGAACGTCGTAGCTACACAAAATTCATACCGTCCGGACAGTCAGTCTAGTAGTAGGCCTTGTTTGAATCGTATGTTGAAATGCACTTGATGTGTGTGAATATGAGAAATGTATGTTATTGCTTGAATTAAATTACATAAGCTTACCCTGTGTTTTATTGTGTTGTCTCATCTTTGTACGTCCGTCTTGTCATTGCAATGATCATCCGTGTGGATGTGAGCAGATGGAGACGCGCTGTTGGAGGATGTGCTGGAAGAAGAAAATTTGATAGAAGTGGAAGTGAAGGCCGAGCCATAGGAGCGTTCGGCTAGTTTATAGTAGTTTTGATGTGAGGTGATCGTTCAGTCACCTCCTCTCTTTTATTTCTATGTGACTGTACGGTATTTGATTTTTTTGTAAACCGTTCGGTCATGTTTCCTTTCACCTGGAACAGATTAAGTTTGTAACTTATGTAAGACTGTTCGGCCGTAAACCTTCGTTGTTTAGTTAAGACTGGACTGATATATTATTAACTGTAATTAATTCTATTATATAGTTTTATTATTGTATTTTTGGAATGTTACAAAATGAATTATTTTTAGGAAGAAGATAACATGTTTCCATATTTTAGTTCGTATGTAATTTTTTTTCACATCTATTATTTAAAGATTCCGATTATGACCGATTATGATGTGAATTAAATGTAAATTATTTTATGTTTTCTTCCAGTGAGGTTTAATTATAAACAATTGTATAGTTTACTCATCTTTAATATTATTTGTGTATTTTAATTAATTCGTTTGAAAACAATTCAAGTGTGTACAAAAAAAGAGATAAACAATAGAATCATTTGAGGTGGGTGGGATACGAAATGTATAGATTTATTGACTTTATTAAAAAATTAATATATAAAATGTTATCTTATGCGATATTTGTCAGAATATTGAAACTATGCAATTCTGGAAAATTCTGGAGTATTTCTGAATATGTTTAATCATTGTGGTGGTATCAAGCGCATTATCTGTTTATTTATTTTTTATGTTGTCATTTTCTTTTTGTATCTCGAATGTTTCATGTTTAACCATTTTTATTTTATATTTTCTTTTCAAGGCTTTATAATTAATATCCACTTTGGCATACGTAATAATAATTGTCGTTTGATGTGTAATAGGAACAACTTCATATACCTATTTTATTTATCTTGATTGTATTTTATGGGTAAGACTTTGAGATTTAGTAAAATAAAATTTTAAATGGATAAAAAACAAAACTCTAAATAGGTAATAAATATTTATATTTTAAAATTATTAGAGATTTGTTATAAATTTTTCTCTAAATCTAGAGAATAACTGGAATTCTACAATACAGAGAAGGTACTGAGACAGAATCAAAATTTACGACTCAAATTTTTTATTTAAGTAAATATGTTATTATTACTATTATTATTATTATTTGTATTCTTTTGACATATTTTGTAGATGTGAGATGCTTTTTATGTGAAATTTAGTACTAGAAATTTACTGCAAATCTGGGTATACTTTATGAAGGTAAAAAAAATAATTGTTAGGACCTTATCTTAAGGAGAATTAATGATAGTCTCTTCAATTTCATATTATTCATATATGTAAAGAATTTCTCATTTTTTTGTGATGTTGATATGCATTTATATACAAAAAAGGGAATGATATAAATAATGGTTATGATTGTTAATAAATGAAGTATATTGCTTGCAATATATGACTGATATAATCAAAGTAATAGTATAAATTGAAATGAAACCTAAATTGTAAATCGTGTCTATGATTTATTTAAACTACCATAAATATATTTTCAATAGTCATCTTCTAAAATTTATGTAAACTGAATTGTTATTGATTTACAACTTTAATGCATAATATAAATAGCTTTAACCTCTTCGGTTTATAATTTTATAATATTATTTACAAAACTCTGATCAATGGTCTGAGTAATATTTAACTTGCATTCTTTAAATTTAGTTTAAAGCTTTATATATATATATATATATATATATATATATATATTACAAAGAAAAATAAATTATAAATTTGACGTTTTTTTCTATGTATGACACGAGTACTAAGTTAGGTTTCTGTCTTAATTAAAACCAACCCATGTGGTAACCTTCCATTTTCAGTTAGGCGATCTGTAAATCTCTTTTATCAAATTAAGTTAAGAGATTATGAGACCATCTTTGAAAAAAAAATTGCTATATTATTTACCATTATATCTATACTTTGTTTTACTTGATTTTTAAGATGATGTCATATCTTAATATAAAAATCACTAAAATATTTAAATTAACAAAAAAACTATTATTAATATAATTATGTGAAAATCAGCAAACTTACAACATATGGTTGGTATTAAATAAACGGTATAGATGTAAGTTAAAGAGGAAAAATGAATGAAAGTAAGAATTTCGTGAAATTTATTTATTTTTTAATTTTTTATATTTAATTTCACTTAAAAAATATTCCTTTTATTTCATCTTAAATGAGAGATAGAATGCATACACTATTTATTCATTTTATTTTGCATACCGAAATTATTGTTAAAGAATGGGCTGAAGCGTTGCACTAATGGGCCGGAGGATTTTGCATCAGTGATGGACAATGCTGTTTCATTGTTAAATCTATTTCTACCAAGAAAAAAAAATGAATCTCACAAATCTCTTCCAAACTAGAATTTTCCTTTTACGGTTCTGGAATAACTTTAAATAAGACATCTAGTTGTAAAATTTTGGAATAAGTTATAATTTTACATTTTCAATTTTTAGATTAAATATGTTTTTATTTCTTAACTCTCCATAAAATTTGAAATTAGTTTTTGTTTGAAATTTTAATCTAATTTAGTCTCTCAACTATAAAAATATATAAATTTAATCAAATTTTATTAAATTTAATTAACTATTCAAACGTATTTTATAAAAATATTTAAATTGTTTATACTTATTTGATAATTTTTTTTAATATTAATTAAAAAACTTCAAAATAAACTTAACAAAATCTGATTAAAAGATTTAAATTTATGTTATTTTAAGTATGAGTGACTAAATTATTCTAAATTTTAAAAAAAATTAATTCAAATTTTAAGTGAAATTTAAAAAACCAAAAATATATTTAACCTTTAATTGGTTTAATGTATATTAAATATGAAATGGGCACAAATTATAAATAATTTTATCATCCAAACTTTTCATTCAAAAAGATTTATTCTCACCCAAGTGGATGGCTTATACATAAAGTGGAGAATCGTTGTATATCTTATTACTGAAAAAGGCCACCTTACCATCAAAGTGTAAACCTTTTTTTTGTTCTCAAAAAGTTACATTTTTGCTTTAACAAAAGGAAAAAAGATAAAAATATGTGTGGTTTTTGAATTGATGGTTTTCAATTTTGGTTAAATTCTTATGGCTTTCTCTTTCTCTTTCACCAAAAAGTATGATATTTGTTGACTACAAAGTCTTACATCGGATAAAATAAGAAATAAACATGAATTTATATACATGTTGGAAGTTCCACAAACCTCACCTTACAAGCCGGTTTTGTGGGGTTGAGTTAGGCTTAAAACCCACTTTCTAATAATACCTTATTAGTGTGGAGATCTAGAGGTAAGTAAACCTACACAATAAAACCTGCATATATTCATTAATTTACGTACACAAAACGCGAAGAGAAAGAAATCAAGTTCCATAATTTTTTGAAAGATTATCGGTTTGAAAATGTTTTGTCGTGTTTTCACCAGAATCACATCTAATTTTTGATAATGACCACTCCAATAAAATGGACATTTTGTTGGCTTCTGCACAGTTCTAAATTCTTACGTCTCTTCAACCATTTTTGGTGTTAATAATAGTCATATGAGAAATTAGGAAAACTGGAACTACAATTATCTTATATCTCACGACGTAGAAACGATGAAGAACAAGATACTTACTTGTGCTTCTTTTTATTACATCCAAAATACATTATTTAGAGATGCAAGTCTGATCTAATTTTACAACGTATAATATAATTTATATTAATTTATAAATATGTCTAATAAATAATATATTTTATTAAAATAAACTTTAAATAATTTTAATATCATATTAAAATATAGATTTTAATCCTAAACTTTATAAACAAGAGATTTGCAATGCTGTAAAATTATCTTTATTCCTAGACCTAAAAGGAGATACAAAGATGAATGAGAAGGGTGATGATAGTTTGAAATTTTAAATGTCCATAAATGGACATTGTAATATGATAAAAGAAACTCTGATAAAACGTGTCCTTAAAATAGTTTCATAATTTGAAGTTATAGCACCCATATGTCTGTTGTTGCCAGGATTGCTGGGCTTTAAACGTCGGGTGGCCACACTTATAATTTAAAAAATAGTGATAAAGTGGCATGTATTTATATTTATTTAATATAATGTAAAATAATTATAAAGAAAAAAAAATTATGTATTTCAAAAAAAATATATTAAAAAATAATGTTAAATGAATGTAAAAAATTTATATATATAAAAAATTATTTTTTAATTTAAATGATACGATTTTCCTTTTACTTTCGGAACAGCTCTATAATTGTCGAATTTAGAAACCAGGAAATAAAGAAGATTGTGATTGGCATTTCAGGAAAGTTAGGAAGAGAAGGGAAATGACGCACGTGTTGAACGTGGAGGTGATGAGCACTTATGATAAGCCATTAAAACTTCTGAATTAAAGTTACTTGTTTTTATTATGTTCGGTTGAGCTAGGTAACAATTAATTTTTATGTAAGAATTTAAGAAAAAAATTATAAATGTACATAACTACTTTGTCTAGTGATAACCATGCAATTTAACGCGAATGGGCCCAAGAACAAATAATTCAACAAATAATTCATGGCCTGAAGATTCATCATCCTAAAGTTATCTATTGTTTCTTAAGATATATAAGATAGCAATTCCAAATCATATATAGATAAAAGGAAAATATGTACTTGATACAAAAATAAAAAATAAAAAAGTAAACAAATAGACTCCACGATGATATTATTTCACTAACACTTATTTCATAATATAGATCAAATTTAAGAAAAGAACAACTCCAATGTCAATACTAACTTACCAATTTTTCTTCTTCTATTGTACAGTGAACCATGCTTTAATTAAAGAAATCTTCATTTGCCATGTTTCAGTTCAAAGGGCATTTTACATATTTCTCCAAAATATAAATTTTGCACTATATAGCCATTGATGTTTTTTTTTTGTTGAACGGGGTTAAAAAGTTTAGACACGTCTTGTGTCACACGTAATTCTAGTACATTGTTGCTGAGAAAAAAAAACATCGATGGATATGTCGAAGTGATTAAAAAATTCACACATTATTTGCTATTCTGTCTAATGTCTTGATGCAGAGCATGTAGAGTTTGTCACTCAAAAGGTAAGCTATGAAAGCCACCTCCATAATTCATTGCACGCTTAACCATTATACCAAAAAGTCGCATCATTATAGGTAATGTGATCAAAATTAATTAAGATTAACTAATTGAGTTTGATGATTATAAAATGATATTGATATATCTTTTTAGTAATATTGTAAAATTTAGGAAACTTATCTCTTAATAAATGATCCAATGCTCTTCTGGGGAAAAGGAAAACACGCATTCCGTATAAAATGGAATTCTTGTTCTTCAGGGGATTTGGGGCTTATCTTCTTGAATTTTAAACTCAGATTATTCCAAGCATCACATTCTGCTCTCTTCCTTGTCACAGTGATGTCATGTCTTCTACCAGCTTCTTTTCCCAACCACGACAAAACAAAGCAAAAACCAAACACCACTAATATTCCCCTAAAGGTGTAGTAATTCAAGTTCACAAAAAAAATAGAGCAGTTCCAAAAATATTAAGCAAGATAATATAATAATCTGCGGGAAAAGGTTTTTGTGAGGGTGAGATTAATGCAGCAGACCATTTGTCTATCACTAAAACACATGTCAACGTTAAGTTCTTGAAACAGAATCGGATTTACATCAATTGGCTTAGTTCCCAGTTTCTCTGGTTACAAAAATGGCTCCGAAATTGGTGAAATCGGGGTCGTTCCGTCACGGTTTGGCGGAGAAGAAGGAGAGGCTTCTCTCGGGGAAGAGTAGTAGTGATATCTCTCAGATAGGGATTGGCATGGTGATGCAAGAGGAAGAGCAATCGAGGATGTTGAAGTGGTGGAACACGGTTAAGCGTGTAACTGGGAAAGCATTGGAAATGGGTCGGTCTGATCCAAGAAAGATCATCTTTTCTGCAAAAACGGGTCTTGCTTTGACCCTTCTTTCATTTTTGATTTTCCTCAAAGAACCCTTCAAGGACATGAGTCTTTACTGTGTCTGGGCCATTCTTACTGTCGTCGTAGTCTTCGAATTCAGCATAGGTATACGTTACCTAACTAGAATGCAATTTTAATCATGTTTTTTTTATTTTATACAATAAATTGTGAAACTGTAGGTGATGTTGATCCTGTTCTAAGCTTCGATTCCTTTTCATGTTTTTCATTGGGTCAAGGGTGGACTATCTGTCTAATCTGTCAAGGGTTAATAAGTTTTGATCAAACATAATGCACTAATGCAGGGGCAACTCTGAGCAAGAGCTTAAATGGTGGATTGGGGACCTTGTTGGCTGGAGCACTTTCATTGGGAATGGCAGAGTTATCAACATTGGCTGGAAAATGGGAGCAGCTAATAATCATTATATGCATCTTCATTGTAGGTCTGGTTTCACATTCACTTTTATTTCATTTCTTGTTTGTGAAAAAAAAAAAAACTTTTTGTTTTATGATCCACATGAGTTTGTCTTTTTGCTGATGAATCTGTCTTCTGACTAGCTGTGTGATTGATCTGCTAGGGTTTTCTGCCACATACACAAAACTATACCCTTCTTTCAAGCCTTATGAATACGGGTTCCGCGTGTTCTTGATCACGTACTGTTTCATTACTGTATCCGGGTATCAAACAGGGGAATTTGTTGATACTGCTATAAATAGATTTGTCCTCATTGCACTCGGTGCTGCTGTCTCTTTGGTAGTAAATATCTGTATATACCCTATCTGGGCTGGAGAGGATCTGCATAATCTTGTCATAAAAAATTTCATGGATCTTGCAACATCTTTGGAAGGTATGCACAATGTCATCTTCATCGTCACATTTTACTTCCAGTTAATACCATTTGGTTTGCTGCTTCTCAAACATTTGGTAAATTTTATAATAGATAGAATCTTAGTCTCGTATTTACCCCAACAGTATGACTCTGTTGAGCTTGTTTGTCTCTGTTCACCAGGTGTTGTCAGTAGCTACCTTCATTGTGTTGAATATAAGAAGGTGCCATCTAAAATTCTTACTTACCAAGCTGCTGAGGATCCAATTTACAATGGGTACAGATCGGTTGTTGAATCGACAAGTAAAGAAGATACATTGGTACAATACACTTCAGTTTTCTCTGGTTCATGAATATATGTTTGACATCATTTTGACTCGTTCTCATGTGCTGGTGATTGAAGATGGGTTTTGCTGTGTGGGAACCACCACATGGTCATTACAAAATGCATAAATATCCATGGAAGAATTATGTGAAATTAAGCGGGTCTCTAAGGCATTGCGCATTTATGGTCATGGCTATGCATGGATGCATACTTTCTGAAATACAGGTTCTTGTCTGTGAACTTTCTGATAATGGTCTGTTGTCTTCTTGTTAACTTCGTTCTGTGATACATAGGCCCCAGCTGAGAAGAGACAGGTTTTCCGTGGCGAGCTTCAAAGGGTAGGTTGTGAAGGGGCGAAAGTGTTACGTGAACTTGGAAACAAAGTTCAAAAGATGGAGAAACTAGACCGGGAAGACTTGCTGGATGAAGTGCACGACGCAGCAGAGGAACTGCAAAAGAAGATTGATAAAAAATCATACCTTCTTGTGAATTCAGAGAGCTGGGAAATTGGAAACCGACCAATCGAGGACACAGGCGAAGAAGGAGAAATTCTTGAGCACAAGTCTCGAAGTGAAGCAGTGCTTGACCTGAGAACAGTTGAAGTTGCACATTCGTGGGATGGAAATTTAACTCTGGGCAATAACCATGTTGTGCCTGCGACCGATGCCTCTCAAAACATGTCCAGGAAACAGACATCTTTGCCTGCTCATATATATCATCAAAAATCAAATGCCGAGATCAAAGAGGGTCAACAACTGAAAACTTTCGAAAGTGCCAGTGCCCTATCTCTAACAACATTTTCATCGCTTCTGATTGAATTTGTGGCAAGGCTTCAAAACTTGGTGGATTCATTTGAAGAACTAGGTGAAACAGCAAACTTTTCTGACCCTCTTGAGCAACGAGAGCCATTAAAATCTCATGGCTTTTGGACCAGGTTGTTTAACTGCTTGTAATTTAAGGACTGAAATACGATATTCCTTATGACAATTTGAAATTGAAGGACTGAAGCTTGGAGCTGGTCGTGTCAATAGCTGTTTCTAAATTACCTTACAAGGTTGCTAACCTCATTCTGATTCTGATTCTAAATTACTTTCCAAGGTTGCTAAACGAGGATGGTGTGTGTGTGAGAAGAACATAATTATTAGAGAATTTACTAATGTGATGTAACTCATCTAGTAGTAAACTTCTGCTTGATCGTCACTATCATCCATTTGAAGAAGGTGGATACTTAGTTTTATATATGATTTTCATCACGAAGAAGGTGGATACTTAGTTTTATATATGATTTTCATCACACTACTTTGCAACCACAATCTCCCTACATTCCATCAACATCTTGCAAAATTAGAGATGGAAAAATATCGCAAGATGGGGAAGAGGATACAGAAGTGTGTGTAGTTTCATCTAAAAGCTTCACTTTATATATATATATATATATATATATATATATATATATATATATATATATAATTTTAAATTAAATTATTAAAAAGAATCTCAAAAATATAAAATAGATGAACAGTTAATTGTAAAATATATTTATATTTATTTTTAAAATTTAAAGCTTAAAATATATTAAAGCTTAAAATATATTAAAATTTAAAATATATATAAATTATAATTTTACATCTAAATAGTTGTATTAAAAATATGAAAATTTGTGATTAATAAAAATAATATTACAATTAGCGCAAAAAATAGTAATTGACTTATATTGCTTTTTGATAATAGGATTGTTATACTACCAATAATTTTTATGTAAATAAGGAATTTTTCTTGTCACTAATGTAGGTAACGGTATCAATCTCTTGATATTGAACCCATTTCATAAGAATATATTTACAATATTATTTTATATTAATTACAAAATTTTATATTTCTTAATATGTCCTGATAAATAAACAACATAAAAAATAAAATAATACTCATGTCATACATTTAATTGAAAAATATAAAAATTCCAAGTATGCAATATAAAAGAAAATTAACAGAAGTTTAAATAAAAAAAAAATCAATTATGGGAAAGTTGAACTATGGAATCAATATAACTGTTTTTATTGATAAGAATTAATAAATATCCATACCTTTCTCCTAACCTAACAAAGAAAATGTGGCCGATTGGAAACAAATGTTACTCTTGGAATTTGGGCCCATCTTGTGAGGTGTCCAGTCTTAAACGACCAAGAACTCATGCACCCGAAGATGTCATGTTCAAGACCCTCGCGGTTTGGTTCCTGGTTTCCGTAAGAAACACAAGAAAGTCAGGCCACCACAAAAATAAGACTGATTTTTTTTTTGCTTTTTGCAAAAACCATTTTTGTGAGGATGGAAATAAAGCAGTACAATCGAAACCAAAACGTGACTCCATTTTTTGTTTGTATTTATGAACTAAAACACAGCTTCGCTAATAGATAGGTACTCACCCTCCAACACTTCACGAGTACACTCTTCAGTAGTGGAACGAGAAGAACTGAATAACATTCATTACCTTACCACTCATCTTATCTCTATTCGAATGGCTCCGAAATTGGTGAAATCGGGATCGTTTCGTCACGGTTTGGCGGAGAAGAAGGAGAGGCTTCTATCGGAGAAGAGTTTTGGTAATATTTCACAGATGGGGATTGGCGTGGCGATGATGGAAGAGGAAGAACAATCGTGGATGGTGAAGCGGTGGAACACGGCTAAGAAGGTGGCTGAGAAGGCATGGGAGATGGGTCGCTCTGATCCCAGGAAGGTTGTTTTCTCTGCAAAAATGGGTCTTGCTCTGACCCTTATGTCGTTTTTGATTTACCTCAAAGAACCCTTCAAGGATATGATTAGCTACTCCGTCTGGGCTATTCTAACTGTCGTCGTAGTCTTTGAATTCAGCATAGGTATTATTGTAACTATAACTCTGTAACTGCTCCCAATATAATAATAATATGTAATATGCTTCCAATACTGTATGTTTTCTTTCCTTGGTGGGGGCACTTGATTTCAATTATTCGTTTAGTCCTTTTCTCAGTCAGAAGTAGACGTTAACATAAATCCGTAACTGTTACTGTCTAGAATGAATTCATGGATTCCTTAAGCTTCAATAGTTTCATCATAAATCCTTTTCATGATTTGCATTGGATCAAGGGGGAAATTATAATAAAAGATGATGCTTAGTGCAGGGGCAACTCTGAGCAAAGGGTTTAACAGAGGATTGGGAACTTTGTCGGCTGCAGGACTTTCTCTGGGGATAGCAGAGTTATCAAAATTGGCTGGAGACTGGCAGCGGCTTATGATTGTTGTAAACATCTTCACCGTGGGTATGGTTTCACTGTCACAATCACTTTCCTTTCATGTTTTGTTTGTGAAAATATGTTGTATCCAAAAATGTGCATTTCTGACATATTTATGTCTGGTTTTCTGACTAGCTGTGTGATTGATCTGATAGGACTCTGTGCCACCTATGCAAAAATATACCCTACTTTTAAGACTTATGAATATGGGTTCCGCGTGTTCTTGATCACGTATTGCTTCATTACTGTTTCTGGATATCGAACAGGAGAGTTTCTAGATACAGCTATAAACAGATTTTTACTTATTGCACTTGGGGCTGCTGTATCTTTGGGAGTAAATATCTGCATATACCCTATCTGGGCTGGTGAGGATCTGCATAATCTTGTCACGAAAAACTTCATCGGTGTTGCAACATCTTTGGAAGGTATTCTCACTTATTCTGAGTTACTCTCAAACTTGTTTCTTACTAGGTTGTATAACTGTCGTGTTTTTCAGGCGTTGTCAATCACTACCTTCAGTGTGTTGAATATAAAAAGGTACCATCTAAAATTCTTACATACCAAGCTGCTGATGACCCAGTTTACAATGGCTACAGATCGGCTGTTGAATCTACAAGTAAAGAAGATTCATTGGTATTGTTTGTTTGCTTCAGTTTTCTCTGGATCATGAATATATAGATGTTTATCATCATTTTCACTAACTGTAACGTGCTGGTGATTGTAGATGGGATTTGCTGTTTGGGAACCACCACATGGTCGTTACAACAAGTTCAGATATCCATGGAAGAATTATGTAAAATTAAGTGGAGCTCTTAGGCACTGCGCATTTATGGTTATGGCTATGCATGGATGCATACTTTCTGAAATTCAGGTACTTCTTCTTTGTCGACTGTTTCATAGTAATTGTTACAAAACCTCCCAACCTTTTGTTTTTCATTATGAAGAGTGTTCAACGGTCGTGGGAATTCACTTTTACTTTATTTTCGCAAGCGTCTTATATTCAGCGTGTGTCATTTTAGAATTTTAGTTAGAATATATTTTATTTTCTTTGACACAACTTAGGAAAATATGTAATTAATTTATCTTTACACAATTACTAATTTTCCACTCTAAACTTATCCTGTTAATAATTAACTAAATTGGTATAAAACTAACTTTCTATTGACTTTGGTTTTTCTGCCACGCATTTTCCATGCATCAAAATAGTTAAAACTCAAATTGTTGCGTATAATTGATTAATTTGATTTTTGTCCGCCAAAATTGATATAACAAACATATTCAATCAAGATAATTAACACAAACTTTATTTAATTATGCTTTGCAATTTTTGGGATGTTATATAAATCTAGTGATGCAATTATCACGGGTCACAAAAGTATGGGGTTTTATGTAGTATAAATCAAAGGAGTGGTTCATGTGTAAGTACAACAACCTCAAGCTAATTAACTTTTTTTTGAAAAAAAAAAACACAAATAAGGTGAAGGCTATTTGGAAGAGTTTATGTATAATGTAATATATCTTTATGATATAAATGTTTGTATAAATATTTTAAAGAAATTATAAGTATAATTTCCTGTAAGATAATGATAAATGACATATTTGACATGATTTTTGTAATGAGAAAATAAAGAGTAATGTGTTAAATGAACGTAAATTGTATCTAAATATTCTTTTTCTCTCCTTACTTTATATTTATAAGCTTTTTTAAGCATGTTTAGACAAGTTTTTTGAGATAACTTAACAAAAACAAGTTTAGCTTACGTAAAAATAGCTTAACCATATTTTCTTTTTATTATGGAAGTTAATTTTATATATAGATATTTATATAATAGTAAATTAATAAATAAGACCTACATTGAGTTTATTATCAGAAGTAGTTCATGTAAAGTTATAATAAAAGAACAGAGATGATATTTTGATATATAAATTTTTTATATTTATTTATTATTATTTTTAACTTTTTATTTTATTTTAAAAATATAAAAGTTCACTTTTTTTTTTATAATTATTTCAAAGAAGAATATTTGTTGTTGTTATGATAAATAGGCCCCAGCTGAGAAGAGACTAGTTTTCCGCAGTGAGGTTCAAAGGGTGGGTATTGAAGGGGCAAGAGTGTTGCGTGAACTTGGAAGCAAGGTTAAAAAGATGGAGAAACTAGGTCCTGGAGACTTGCTGTTCGAAGTTCATGTAGCAGCAGAGGAATTGCAACGGAAAATTGATAAAAAATCATATCTTCTTGTGAATTCAGAGAGCTGGGAAATTGGAAACCGCGCAAGAGACGACGAGGAGACTCATCCTCAACAGGGCCTCTTTCACACCGATGAAGAAAGAAAATTTCTGGAATGCAAATCTCTCAGTGAAGCAGTGCTTGATCTGAGAACGCTTCAAGTTCCACCTTCTTGGGAAGGAAACCCTGCAATTGATGCCTCTCCAAACATGTTTAGGAAAGAGTTAACTTGGCCCGATCAGATTTACCAGAAATCAAAACCAGTGCCCAAAGAGGGTCAAGAATCAAAAACCTACCAAAGTGCTACATCACTGTCTCTAACCACGTTTACATCGCTTCTCATTGAATTTGTGGCAAGGCTTCAAAACCTGGTAGATTCATTCGAGGAATTGGGTGAAACAGCAAACTTTTCTGACCCACTCGACCAACCACCACCGCTGGTAGCATCACCTGGTTTTTGGAGCAGGTTGCGTAACTGCTTAACATTCCACAACTGAAACATGCACTGCCTCGTGTCAAGCGTCATCTTCTACAGAATCTGCTTTTTCGAGGACTTTGTTGATTTTGTTCTATGTAAATGAGGGAATGAATGAGATTCGAATGGGGAAATGAAGTTTGAATTATGGTAAAAATCATCAATTTTATATTTTGTTATAGACGAAGAAATTCCGGCAGAGAAAACTACTAGTATGAAAATGTGTAGGAATTGTAATCAATAACAATTCAAGTAAATCAGCGATGAACCCACAAAAGCAATGAATATTCAAGCATCCAAAGAAACAAGTAGAAAACGCACAAAATGAATCCGAAAGTAGAAACATACAACATCACTAACCCAAGTAAAAACCTGAGTTGCCTGGATTTGGCAGGAAAATCTTCAATCGTACAGTAGGAGTAATGAAAGCGGTGGTTTATGGTAGCAGAATATTTCATCCATATATATTGTAAGCAACAAAAATATATTCTACAGGCGTCATATATAGTGTTATAGCAAGAGTTACAGAAGAAAAAAGTAGGACAACTAAATTATAGTCCGAAACTATATCATCCTTTATGCCAAACTAAAATAATTTTTATTCTTTGCAAGATTCTCTGTGAAAACGATTCCTGGGTACAGCAAACAAGTGCTTGACTCTTGGTATTGAGAGGCCAAATTTCTCATTCATATCCAACTCATCTGGGGTCATACCTCCTGGAAGTTCCCAACTAAAACAATGTACTCATTGAGCCACAACAAGTTTAACTGTTGCTAAGCCCAGGTTTATTCCTGGGCAGCCCCTTCGACCAAAACCAAATGGTATATACTTAAAGTCATATCCTCTGAAGTCTAAATTGTTATCGATGAATCTCTCTGGATAAAATACTTCAGCATTATCAGACCATATCGTAGAATTTCTTCCCATGGCCCATAAGTTTATTATGATTCTTGATTTTTTCTTTATGAAATAACCCTGAACTATAGCATCCTCTGTTGACTCTCGGGGAACTAATGGTCCAGGAGGATATAGTCTCAATGTCTCCTTGATCACAATATCCAAGTAATTTAACTTTACCAAATCATTTTCCTCCACTAATTTGTTCCTTCCAACCACATTATCTAGCTCATCTTGAAGCTTTTTCATCACTCTTGGATGCCTTAGGAGTTCGGATAGCGTCCACTCCACCACAGTTGCAGAAGTTTCAAATGCCCCAGAAATCATATCTAAAAGTATAGCCTTGATGTTAGTTCGATCAATGACATGGCTTTGTTCATCATAAGGATCCATGGGTTGGTACATCAGCGAGAGTAATATGTCTACGAAGTCCTTATGTTGCTGCTCATTTTGTGCATTTGAACCGTCTTCATGCTCCTTTATTATCTTTTCCAACACTTGGTCAAGTGCTGTACTAATTTTCTTGTAACTTCGATTCAATCCCTGATAACAAGTAAATTTAGTTATGCTTCCTATAAATGTTTATCTTCCTTACTGTTTTTGCTACTGTGACATAAAGTTACTGTGTGAGGAAAAAAAAAGATTACGGTTGCGTATATATACCTGAAGATCCAAAGAACCAAGCCAAGGCACATAATCCGCTAAATTAAACGCACCGGTAAGGTTCATCCCGTTCTGGATCAACCCCTTCAAATCAAACTCATCGTGCTTGCTACATCCCAGCACCATTTTGTACACGATATCCTCCACAACGTCGTGCACCACCATGCTAAGGTCCAACACCTCCCCTCTTGCGGCGCGCTCCTGCACCGACTTCACTGCCAGCTCCAGCTCCCGCTTCCTCAACGGCGCGAAAGACTCCACCTTCGACGCGCTCAGAAGTTGGAGCGTGCACACTTTCCTCATGTGCCGCCAGTACGGGCCGTACTCCGAGAACACTAGTCCCTTGGAGCCGTAGCCGAAGTACTTGGACGCTTCGAGTATTGGACGGCTAGCGAAAACGACGTCGTGTGATTTGAGGAAGTGTTGGACGGACTCGGAGGAGGAGACGACCACGGTTGGGACCTGACCCAGGCGAAGGGACATGATGGGCCCGTATTGTTGGGCCAGGGCCTGGAGCGTGCGGTGCGGGAGCTTCCCCAGCAAGTGGAGGTTACCGATGATCGGGAATGGTGGTGGGCCCGGCGGGTGTCTCCGGTGATCTTGGGTGTGATTTCGACGCAGAAAGATGAAGGAGAGAATGGATGAAATTAAGAAGGTGAAAAGGAGGAGAAGAGGGATTGAAGCATACATGGTTGGTTGATTGATGATATGATGAGGAGAAAATGAGGCTGCTTCTGCTTAAGCGCGGTGCAGCGTTGACTTTAAACTGCTCTCACCGTTCTTGGCAAAAGCTAATACTTTTGGATTTGGATACAACCAGCTGCAATATTTCACGAGAAAAAGAAACAAGAAGTGCGGAGCGAACGAAATGAGACAAGGGCAAATGTGAATGAAAATGCCGGAGAAGGGAATGAAAGAGACGTGACAGATGGGGAAATGGAATTAGAACGGCCAACGGATGAAAACGCAGCCCAAAAGAAAGTGGAGAAACATTCTAACTTTTGCATATCCTTAGCATACTAGGATTGTGCTAAAATAATGTCTTAATCAAAACCTTGTATTTAAAAGAATTTACTTCAAATTCAAATTATTCTTATTGATTAATATTTTTCAAGTGTTTTATGTGAATGTATTATAATATTAGTAAGAATTAAATATTAGTCAGTGATAATTAATATGGAATTAGGAGGATTTTTCCTCATTCATTAGATATTGATATACATAAGTTTTATAAAAAAAAATAACAATTCAATTTTATCTTTGAGTTTGTTTTTAAGTTGTGTTATATAAGAATTTCAATTTTCATCTAAGATGATATGTAACAATAGTTCTTATGACTTATCACTTATATTTTTATCTTTTTTCAATACAGAAAACTTCCACACTTAATACTTAATGAGGGGTATATATATATATCAAATCATGATATTTATTGATGGTCAAAATCCGTCGATAATTACTAATAAATATTTATCGACGAATTTGTAGTCATTGATAATTATCGACAAGTTTCTCCTTCAAAAAAAAATTTTTACAATCATTTTATCAATGATCTTTGGGTTGTTGATAATTCCTTAATAAACTCAAGTTATGGTTAGATTTCTTTAAGGGGAGATAGAGAATTTTTATATCAATGACCCATGAACAAATTTATACCAAAGACTAAAACACCACTTTTCATTCCAAATCCTCGAGATAATGGATTTATGATTCATTATACTCATATCTTATTTATTTATTTATAAGACAAAACTTGTACTCATTCCACCTTGATTTATGAAAAAAAATTTGTTACTCATTTTAGTGACAAATTTATCAATAGAAAATTCATCGCTAATAGAAATTATAAATTATTAACAACATTCGTCATCAAATATATTAATGATGAAAATATTCATGGATAGTATAAATTATAATTTACTTATTAATGTTTTTATTGACAGATCCATTTTTGATAACAATATTTATCGGTAATTTAAATTCTAGAATCCAACAATAAACTTAGATTTACTGACAAATTTATTTTTGTCACAAAAGTTTATTTATACTTGCAAAAATTATTGTAATGGATGACAAAAATAATATAACATGGTGTTAAATTTTTACTAATTTTATATTATATCAAGAAAATCAACCTGTAAAGTGAGGTTTGCATCAAATTATATATTATAAATTGACTTTATAGATAGAAGATGAAATAATAAACTTTAAGTTTAACTTAACTTCACAAAATCAACTTGTAACATAAGGTTTACACCTACTTATATATCATGGATTGATCTTATTTTTAATTGATATGAAACTTTCAACATCTCGTTAATATAAAAAAATTTCAATAAAATTTATTATTAATAAAAAAATATATTTGATTGAGTAAGAGGACATAAAACACCTAATATATTTTTTTGTCTTTTAAATATACCTTGTTATTTTATTTTAAGGTTTTCCAAAAAGCTTAATAGTGACATTTTTTAACTAATAAGTCACATTAGTATTACCTTTGACAAGTCGTAGATCCTCTAGTAGTTACATATTTGCTCTGTTTTGCTTTCATCTATAATGATGATAAAATAAATAATATAACGTGTTAATGATAAAAACAATTTTTTCTTGTTAGTTAGGTTTTGTTTGGTATTACATTTATACATAATTTAAACATTTATTCGTACTTATAAATGTTATTATTGATGATGTGATCATATGTTAATGTGACATGTAGCCCATGCATTTGTTCATTATTTTCATTTGTAAATTCTATGTGATATGTATTAATGTGTGTTACGATATCACATTTTATTAAATATAGTAAACTAGCCAAAACAAATGATGATTAAATAAACTAAGTTGAACCGTTTAAAAATTACACTGTTAGAAAAAAAATGCTTAATCAAAGAACTGAAGATTATATTGAAACCACATATTTTTATTAAGAAACATTTTTAAAAAGTTTTTAAAAATTATAATTGGTAAAGATATACGATAAGAAAAAAAAAAAAAAGAACACAGCATGCTAACTATGTAATAGTATATAATTTTATCTTTAAACAATTTTTTTTCTTAAATAATAGTTTTATTTTAAATAAATTAACTAAAGTTAAGTACACTTTATTTATTAAAATATACATTTTTATTATTAATGTCTGACCATGAATAATAAAACGTATATTTAATAAATAACGAGCATTTGGGTCTAATTGAATATTTGTTTTAAAACAATTTATTTATTTTTTAAATTAATCTCTAAACATGTGATAAAGAGTTATATTTTTGTATGTATGAATGCGTGAGGAAAAATAAAGAAAAATGATAAAAAAATACTATTAAAAGATTGTATACGTATTTTTTTCTTTTTAAATTTTTGTGTTCACGTATTTTTTGTAATTCTTTACTTCGGTAACATTATCACAACGATATTTATTTACAGCAATTTACAGCAATCAATAATTCTAACAGTTTTCTCTTCTCGTTTCTTTCTTCTTTGGCTTTCTTTGTCAACCCAAGCAATCCCAGAACTGAACCAAAAACATGCATTTTGAACGCTGCAGCACCTGGTTTACATTTATCTACAAAGGATACAATTAATAAACTTCCTCATTTCAGAAATCCAAGTTAAAACTCGCATTTCACATTCACATTCAAATTCAATTTCTTGAATCGGCGAGACCAAGATAACCAGATCTCGAAGCGCCCCTTCTCTCTCGCGTTTCTGAGAGGGGAAAGGGGAAGTAACCACAAAAGATCGCCAGAAGAAATGTCTCGAATCTTCGAGTACTTCGTGGTGTGCGGGATCGGACCAGAGATTCGAACCATCGACGGAAGCAAAGGCTATTATGGCCCTGGTTGCATGTACCTTCCTTCTCTTCTCGATCAGTATCCTCCTCCAAATCACGCTCTCTATCCTCCTCCGCCGCCTCAGCTTTCCACAGTAAGTAACGAACGACAGAGATAGCATCCTTCGCTTACAACGATTTGGAAGTCTTCTTTACGTGTTATTATCGCGTTGTTGAATTGTATTGTTTTCAGTTTGACCTGATGCGTGTCGTTGCTGCTTTCAGTGTGTTTTACCCGCCGGCGTTGAATTCTACTCGTCAGGATTCGATTCCAACGATCCTTCCTCGTTTCCTCGGAGCTATCCGATTGTTTTGACCGGTATGGTTGTGTGCGTGCGCTGTTAAATCTTTAATTTACCTTAGTTGTTGTTTTAGTTTCTGTGGAAGTGTTTGAGGAAGTTAGACACTGTTTCTTGAAGCTTCTTCCCGAGGTGGTTCACTAAGACTACCAGGTGAGCACGAGGAATGTGGTCACGGTGAATCTTAAAAATGAGATTAGAGACTGTGCTTACACTACATTGTTTTAGTACTCCAGACTGAGGTATTACTTGTGATGCTCTATTAATTAAGGAAATGTCACAATGTACGTATGCAGAAGCGATTGGCGATGGAGTGTGTTGTTACGGATAAAATTTTTTGGAGATTATAGAAGGAAAGTATAGAATATGGAATGCAGTAAGGCTCCCCCAATATCTGTGTATTGAGAAAGAAGCCACATTCTGGGCACCAGAGAGAATTTGTGAACAGAGGCATGAGCAAATCTAATCCGGGGGCAAGTAGAGGTTCTTAAAATGTAGGCATTATGGTTTAACAAAGCAAACGGAGCGAAATTGTTCCAAAGTAATGGGTACATATGATAAACCCAATATTCATCTATCACACTGTAACAATTGTTCCAACTGCAAGCAGCCATCTTATAACGTGTAGTAATAAACTAGCCCCTAGTTTTGACCTCAAATCTGCAAAATATTTTAACATTTCGGTTTACATTTACCTTTACTCCTTCTTTTGTTGCTTTCACAATTCTAACATTGTATATTATGAGTTAATATTTCACTTAATTTGTATATATTTTTTGTTTGGATCATTGTTAACTCTCTCCATGGGTATTATTTTCCAATACCATATTTAACTTAAAAATTTGATACAGAGGGTGATGGATCAAAAATCTATGTCAGCTGCATTTCTTTCCGGGATCTAGTTTGTGAGGATATTGTAGAGGCCTACCGGATACAGGCAAACTCATATGCTGACAAATGCATCTGTCTGGTTTCACGCTTGCCAAGTTTCAGCATATTAAGAAGTGCTCTGGAGGAAATATTTGCTCTCTGTTTTTCCTCAAAAGGAAGTAGGTATGTATGCCATAGTTGCAATAACTTCTCCTGCTTTGTTATGGATCCAGCAGTTGACAATGTAACGACCTTTGTCTATGTTCTGTACAGTACAAAGTATAGCCATTTTCACTTTTTTTTGAAAATCAGCACATAACTCAGTTTAATCATTTTCTCTCTTTTTAAATGAACATGTAACTGTTAGCTTTGCTATAGTTGGGCTTCATGAATGTGACTGAGGTTTTTCCCAAGATTAAATGTGAAAATGCATCATGTTCTGTTTCTGTTGGTTTTAATGTCCCATCTCTACAATAATTTCAGCAAGCCACTATGGGATGTTATAGCACATATGGTGTCCAGTGTGCCATTGCCAACTCCTGGGAAGGAACGAGTTCTGTTTGCTATTGATAGTTGTTTGCTTTCTGTGGAGGCTCCACCGAATGATTGGCTCCCCCATGCTGATGTACAATCTCCTAAGTCCTTTTTCTTGGGTTTGTTTGCTGTGTGCTTCAGCTTCATAACTTCCTTAGCTGACAACTGTCCTAAATTTTGTGGCACAGATATCATTTCTGCCTATAGTGCAGTGCTTGGATGTTGACAACTTAGTGAGACTTTTTACAGCAGTGTTGCTTGAGAGAAGGATTTTGTTTCGAGCTAACAAGTATTTATCTTTCTAAGACTATTGAAGTCTGTTACTTTTTTGGTCAAGATTGGCCTCTATGGCGGCAATGTGTCTGCTCTTTGACTTTCATCTAAACTACCATAAATTTCATATTAATAACAGCATTCACTATGAAGCCTATGGGGAATTTTACCACATATTTACAATTTCTACCTTTGTTTGCTATGCTTCATATTGATAATACAATTTACATTTTTTTCCCTCCGGATATCAAATCTTTTATATTTTTGACAAGGTGAGCAGTCTGGCAGGTTCATTTGATGTAATGGTGTCAAAAAGATCCATTTTGATGTTTACTTTATCAATTTTTAGCATGAGTATTTTAGGGAAATATGATAAGGAAGGACCATTTGCTGCAGGTTGATCATAATTCTCCCTCGTTTATATCTTAGTTGTCTGGTAATTTGTCATTTAGATTTTATACTCAGTTTGTAAAATGATTGTTTAGTCTGTATTTTACTTTGGCAGGTATTCACTTCTTACACTTGTATCAGAGGCGATTTGTCACTTAATTTACCCTTTCCGATGGCAGGTGAGATTTACTTCAGACTTGGCATTAGTTTTTCCTATATTTATGTACTCCATTATTTTCACTTAAACCAGTTCAGTACTGATATTTCTACACACGAGTGAAATTATTGCTTATGCCTTTTTTAATTCAACAATGTGAATATTGTATGATAGATAGTTAGATTACAATAAGAAATAATGTGGATTTTGATAAATATGGCATAACAACAAAACATTGAGTAGAAGCACATTTGATATTTTAGATTGATACATACATGTGATAAGGCATTGTCTAGGTATGTAATCCTGGATGAATATGAATGTAGTCTATAAAAAATCCCGACACGAGCATTATACGTATTAAACATACCAGCAAGCCTGATCAAACATTGTTTTGTAGGTACTGATATCATAATAAGAGTCATCAATTATGACATAAGTACAGTTATAGACAGGAAATAAATATAATCTATAAACAATAGATGAAATTGTGTTAATTGAACTAAGTAACATGCATATTAGTAAATATCATCTAGTGATTAAGAATGTTGGATATGATTGGTACAGGTTGGAGTGCTAACCTGCAGATCTTTATTCTAACAACATACCAAGTTTTCTCAATGTGGAGAAACCCAACACATACAATTTCTGGTTATTCGAGAGAACCAAACTCTCCATTCCATTCTTCCTATTCTTTTCAGAATGTACAAAAACAATGAAAAACTGCTAAAAACAACTACCTACACACTTTATAAAATTCTGAGACAATAATACCTACCCACAGACAGTTATAACTGTCTGTCCCTTTTATTTCTCTTAATATAAATATTTCCCTTGAACTTATCAATACCCCTCCATGAAGTTTCACCTTGTCCTTAAGGTGAAAAGTAGAAAACTCCTTATTGATGCATCTTCCTAGCTGTTTTCAATGGGTGAGAGGTGTTTTCAAGTGGACGAACTACCTTCTTTTTTCCTTATTTTGTAAACTGTATCAAACCTATCACACTCCCTCCATGAAGGTGCACCTTATCCTCAGGGTGAAATTCTGGAAATTCTTTATGAATGCAGGCAACATATTCTCCTAATTCTTGAATTCCCTCCTCTGAAATAAGCAGCATATGGAGCTGTTTATTTTTGCAAGTATCATTAGGCCCAAACTTTTCATCACACCTAAAGCATAAGCCTTTTTTAATCTTATCTTGCAATTCTTTTCGGGACAATTTTCTAAATGGTGTCCCTCCTTGTTGAGATTGATGGTGCTCACACAACCACTGTTCTCTCCACTTCCTTTGTTGGAGTGGGTAAAACCCACTGAATGTCTCCCTTCCTGTGAGTAATTGCAAGTAAGTGACAATTATCTATAGGTGTTATTTTGAAGTTGCACAGTGAGAGAGTCCCTCTTTGTGGTGACTCTAACCTTTTCCTCACCATTTGAGCCTTAATCATTAACTCAGAAAGATCATGAGATTCATAAAGTTTAACCTCCGCCTTTATGTCTTCATTCAGCACATTCAAGAATATGTCCACCAAGTAATCTTGTTGCATTCCTTTCATGAACTTGCTTATTGTTCAAACGACTCAATATATTCCCCTATAGGTCCAGTTTGACAAAAGCCAAGCAAAACTTCAAATGGGTTCTGCAACATTGTTGGCAGAAATCTTCTAACCACTGCATCTTTGAAGGTTTCCTATGTTGGATGCGGATGGCAGGTTTCCCACCATTGAAGCCAAAGCTTTCCCCTCCAATGCCATCATAACAACCTTCATTCACTAACCCCTTTCAAACGGAAATACCATTCTAATCTATTGGTCCACCCATAAGCTTCGTCCCCTGCAAACACAGTAATGTCCAACTTCCTCCATGTGGTAGAAATCCCAGTAGAACTTGGATGCTATTGCCATGGATGACCGTGAGGATAATGGGATAATGAAGGAGGAACTTGGATGCTATTGCCATGGATGACCGTGAGGATAATGGGATAATGAAGGAGGAAGTTCTACTGGGATTTCTACCACATGGAAGAAGTTGGACATTATTGTGTTTGCAAGGGACGAAGCTTATGGGTGGACCAATAGATTAGAATGGTATTTCTGTTTGAAAGGGGTTAGTGAATGAAGGCTGTTATGATGGCATTGGAGGGGAAAGCTTTGGCTTCAATGGTGGGAAACCTGCCATCCGCATCCAACATAGGAAACCTTCAAAGATGCAGTGGTTAGAAGATTTCTGCCAAACATGTTGCATGAACCCATTTGAAGTTGCACAGTGAGAGAGTCCCTCTTTTTGGTGACTCTAACCTTTTCCTCACCATTTGAGCCTTAATTATTAACTCAGCAAGATCATGAGATTCACAAAGTTTAACCTCCGCCTTTATGTCTTCATTCAGCCCATTCAAGAATATGTCCACCAAGTAATCTTGTTGCATTCCTTTCATGAATTTGCTTATTGTTCAAACGACTCAATATATTCCCCTATAGGTCCAGTTTGACGAAAGCCAAGCAAAACTTCAAATGGGTTCTGCAACATTGTTGGCAGAAATCTTCTAACCACTGCATCTTTGAAGGTTTCCTATGTTGGATGCGGATGGCAGGTTTCCCACCATTGAAGCCAAAGCTTTCCCCTCCAATGCCATCATAACAGCCTTCATTCACTAACCCCTTTCAAACGGAAATACCATTCTAATATATTGGTCCACCCATAAGCTTCGTCCCCTGCAAACACAGTAATGTCCAACTTCCTCCATGTGGTAGAAATCCCAGTAGAACTTGGATGCTATTGCCATGGATGACCGTGAGGATAATGGGATAATGAAGGAGGAACTTGGATGCTATTGCCATGGATGACCGTGAGGATAATGGGATAATGAAGGAGGAAGTTCTACTGGGATTTCTACCACATGGAAGAAGTTGGACATTACTGTGTTTGCAAGGGACGAAGCTTATGGGTGGACCAATAGATTAGAATGGTATTTCCGTTTGAAAGGGGTTAGTGAATGAAGGGTGTTATGATGGCATTGGAGGGGAAAGCTTTGGCTTCAACGGTGGGAAACCTGCCATCCGCATCCAACATAGGAAACCTTCAAAGATGCAGTGGTTAGAAGATTTCTGCCAACAATGTTGCATGAACCCATTTGAAGTTGCACAGTGAGAGAGTCCCTCTTTGTGGTGACTCTAACCTTTTCCTCACCATTTGAGCCTTAATCATTAACTTAGCAAGATCATGAGATTCATAAAGTTTAACCTCCGCCTATATGTCTTCATTCAACCCATTCAAGAATATGTCCACCAAGTAATCTTGTTGCATTCCTTTCATGAACTTGCTTATTGTTCAAACGACTCAATATATTCCCCTATAGGTCCAGTTTGACGAAATCCAAGCAAAACTTCAAATGGGTTCTGCAACATTGTTGGCAGAAATCTTCTAACCACTGCATCTTTGAAGGTTTCCTATGTTGGATGCGGATGGCAGGTTTCCCACCATTGAAGCCAAAGCTTTCCCCTCCAATGCCATAATAACAGCCTTCATTCACTAACCCCTTTCAAACGGAAATACCATTCTAATCTATTGGTCCACCCATAAGCTTCGTCCCCTGCAAACACAGTAATGTCCAACTTCCTCCATGTGGTAGAAATCCCAGTAGAACTTGGATGCTATTGCCATGGATGACCGTGAGGGTAATGGGATAATGAAGGAGGAACTTGGATGCTATTGCCATGGATGCTATTGCCATGGATGACCGTGAGGATAATGGGATAATGAAGGAGGAAGTTCTACTGGGATTTCTACCACATGGAAGAAGTTGGACATTACTGTGTTTGCAAGGGACGAAGCTTATGGGTGGACCAATAGATTAGAATGGTATTTCCGTTTGAAAGGGGTTAGTGATTGAAGGCTGTTATGATGGCATTGGAGGGGAAAGCTTTGGCTTCAATGGTGGGAAACCTGCCATCCGCATCCAACATAGGAAACCTTCAAAGATGCAGTGGTTAGAAGATTTCTGCCAAACATGTTGCATGAACCCATTTGAAGTTGCACAGTGAGAGAGTCCCTCTTTGTGGTGACTCTAACCTTTTCCTCACCATTTGAGCCTTAATCATTAACTCAGCAAGATCATGAGATTCATAAAGTTTAACCTCCGCCTTTATGTCTTCATTCAGCCCATTCAAGAATATGTCCACCAAGTAATCTTGTTGCATTCCTTTCATGAACTTGCTTATTGTTCAAACGACTCAATATATTCCCCTATAGGTCCAGTTCGACGGAAGCCAAGCAAAACTTCAAACAATATATTCCATATGGAACAAAGAGTATGGATATAAGGGGTGATACCTCCAAACAACATTTATTTTCTTCTTTAATCACTATATTCAATTAGTTATGCACCACCCTTCGGGACGAAACCATGTTAAACTGGGGGAGTTACCCCCTTGTATACAAAATATTCTAACCATGTAGACTTGTATGCAAATATAATATATTTGTGTCTATTTTTTTAAATTCCCACCTTATCCCCTTCTTCCACCGCACCCCCTCCATCCTTACTGGTACACAGTTATGTTTACAAATTTTATACAATAATTGTGAGTTTCATCTATTAAAGCTAAACTTTAAAACGCCATAAGATAATTAAATTTGTCATTTTGTCACATTGTGTCATATTTCAAACACTATTATAGAGATTCAGTTTTGTTTTTATTTTGTTTTATAAGTAAAATTGAACCGTAAAAATAGTTATAATGTTAGAGTACACACTAAA
The DNA here is from genome assembly GCF_029865625.1 of Vigna umbellata. NCBI lineage: Eukaryota > Viridiplantae > Streptophyta > Magnoliopsida > Fabales > Fabaceae > Vigna > Vigna umbellata. Next base: position 12,238,024 of record NC_142171.1, on the reverse strand, counting down.
CTGACTCATAAGAACACAGAGGAAAAGGAAAAGAGAACAAGGGATATGGTGACTGAATCTGAAATTTTACATTTCATACACATGTATCACAGTACATCATTGCTATTAATAGAACTATTATAAGCAATGAGTCAACTGTCCACTAGCTACCTAACTAATATACAACTCTGTCTGACATATCTACAACAATTAATAGAAATAAATAAAATACATATTAGGATTTTTTTTTCATTATAGGATTTAATTTTGCTTTTAATTGATAGTAAGTAATTTTATCAATAGAAAGAATGCCTCTGTTTTAGATTTGGAATGCTTTTAATTTGTTTTATAAAGCAGTCCGTTTTTGTTAAGATATACATTATAATTTTTTTTTTATTTCTCATACATTATAGATATATGTTAGGAAGAATTTGGTTGCTTGTTTAGATAGACTTTAGGCAGTAATTTTGTTTTGAATTGCTTTTAATATTTTTATAGATAATTTTTTTCATTGTAAAGTAAGGATTTATAATATTTGGATTTTGGTGGATAATTAATTCTTATACAAATAGTTGAAGTATGACAACTCAGCTTTGTTCATCCTTTAAGAAAAAGGAAGGTAATGATTTTGACCAATTTTACCGTACTTTTGTGTAATAAACTTGAGAAATTTCACCACAAATTCAAACTTGATGAAATGATTTACACCAGTATCTTTAATTACCTAAGTCATGTAATACTTTTCAAAACTCATCATAAACTTGAGAAATTTCACCACAAACTCATAAACTTGATGAAATGATTTACTAGTATATTTAATTACCTAAGAAGTGTAATATTTTTCAAAACTAAATCTTATACGATTATTAATAGTAAAATTGCTAGTCATTGTTGATTTTGATTATCATGTGATAAACCCCCCCTTTCTTCTGTATATTTAGCATCCCCGCTGGAAAATTTATTGTTCTGCCTGTGTGCATACCATATTTAATAACTTCTCTTGCTAATTCTTAAAATATTGATGTTGACTCACTTCTAATCCCTCTTTCTTGGGTCTTTTTTTTTTCTTTCCTCAAGCATGTATACATTCCGTTGCTGTTTTTCAGTGGAGTAGATTATATTGATGCTCCTACACCATATATGATGGGGCTCCATTCGGGTGTTGATATTTCTGCTCTGGCAATGGATGGGGTAAGTCATTCCTTATCTTGTTCCTAGTCATCGCGATCACTTATTTTTCAGAATTCCAGTTTGTAGCCAAGTTCACCTTGTATTGAGTCTTGTGAATATCATTTAGTTTTTGACCACTTGTTGAAATCTTTTGATTCTTCATTTGATCAAAGGTATACTGTCATAACTAATGATTTGCTATTTTGTATTGTGAACTGATGAGTTTGAAGAATATTTTAAGAGTAAAAGTTAGATGAATTCTTGTTTTCAGAAAAAAAGAACCATTATCGTTTTTTAGGTTGCTAATTCTTATTTGGGGCTACTTTATGATACATCATATTTAATGCTCTAAAGTTTAACTTTACTAGATAAAGTTGGGGATGATGATACTTGGAAAACCCAAGTTCAACATTGGATAAAGGTAGAGCTTGAAAAGAGAAGTATACAGGTGGGGACAGTTCTTATCTTACATGCTCTTATTATAAAGTTGGGTTAAGTCTAAGTCCATTCTAAGATAGTCTGTAATAGGAAGTGAATTAGAGTGTGTTTGTAACATATCTCATGATATTGTAAGAATTAAGAGCTTCTAACGGCTTCTAGTAGTAAACCTAATATCCTACTATCAACCTGTAACAATCTGGCCACCATGTGAACCCCCTACTGGTGGTTTGTTGGATTTTTCCGAAGCAATCAGGCCGTGGGCTGCCATGCAAAGGACACATTAAAACAGTATCATATTCTTGATCTTGCTTATGATCCCGACTCTTGCTTCTTTATATAGTTGGTAAGTATTTTTTAAGTTGGCCTGCCAAGTAACAACTTACTCTGATAGCTTCTCAATTGATGTAAGGTGTTACTTAAAAGTGCAACTTCTTATTTTATTTTATTTGTGGCTTTGTTTTGTTAATTTAGAGGTCAGAATGCATGTGAAGTATTCCATTTGTTTCAAATGAATGTTTAGCTTTGATAATAATTGTGAAAATAGTGAAAAATTAGGGATAAGATTAATTCTCCTTGTGTAGAAAATACACATAAGGTAATTTAATTATAATGAAGAACCATACAGGGAAATATGGGCTAAGCCCAAATATACATAATATTGTAACTAATAATATCTAATGATATTTTAATAATATCTAACAATAACGTTGTATTTTAACCTTTTGTAGGTTGTTGTTGTGGATCTTGAGTATAATCTCATTACTACCTCAGAAGAAATTCCTCCTATTCCTGAGCCAGAATTCAGTATTTTGCGTGGTGAAATAATGAAGCTAATATATCCCAATGTAATTGGAATTGATGAGATGAAGTCTGGAATATACCGTCTATCTGAGCATGATTCTAAACTTAGGGGTAAGCTATGGGGAGAGGACCATGACCTTCAGCTAAGGTGATGTTTTGATGCTAGAGTATTTACTATTTTTCATGAGTTGCATATTTATTATCCTTGCCATATCTTTGAATTTAGGCTTAATTGAACCTTTTGTTACTCTGTTTTTGTTGAAATTCAAATTTGGTCTCAAATGTTTTTATGTAAACTTAACATTCAAATTTTAATGGAAATGCTGACTTTGCACTCTACTGCACTTTCATATCAGTATCTGTGTTAAATATTGAACACTGTTTTAATGGACAGCTCAAAATTTCAAAATTAAAATAGCGGGTGATCAAATTCTTTTTTCTTAAAAAAAGAATGGCAGGATTAAATTCAAATTTCAGTGATAGTAGAGAATCAAATATACAATTAAGCTTTGAATTTTTGTAATTCAGCAAAAAGATGCAACTGAACTAATAAATTGATGGTTGATTTGTGCCTTCTATTGAATTCAATGTGGCTAATCCTCTAAATGAAATCCATCCTTAAAATAGCCTTCAACAATTATGAACGTAACTAATAAGTTTTTCTGTGGGCAATACATTTGATAGCGCACTAGACATGTTGGTTGCACATAATTGATCTCTTGTCTGACGTGTATTTTTTGTCCTTGTGTGTTGTACAGGATGATATTCCTTAAGTTTTTTGCAACACTTTTAAGCGGATATCGCAATTTCTTAGTATGACTTTTTCTTTGCTGCTTCAGATATTTATTTTTTCAATAATCTACCATAGCACAACATTGTTATGAGCTTTGAATTTGTTTGATATCAGGAAAATAGTGCCACTCAAGTCTTCAACACTCAAGCTTTTTTGAAGAAGCGTTCTCGATCTACTAACCAACCACCAGAGCCCATGGTAAATTTTGGATTATGTTCTCCAATTAGCAGTAATGGCGAGTAACAATGGCTTAAATGATCCTAATTTTGATTAGAATTCTTTACTGATTATGATAGTTTGATATAGTCTCATGATGTATTGCATTGAGCATTTGCCAACTTGAGCGTGGATGGTCTTGATTTTGTTAAATTAATTTTGGTTGAAAGTGAGATGACCCATGTTTGGAAAATTTAATATAAAGGGTGTGTTCTTAGTAAAACACTAAATCTTAGTATGATATTCTCAACATAGTGCAGATGATACCATTTTTTTTTACATTTTTTTGCAAATATTATTCAGAGGTCCCACATCACCTACCTCCTTGGGTTTAGCAACTATGCTAATGCCAATTGATTTTAAGATGGAATATAATTTGTGTTTTCATAATCATGTTTAAAAGCATCCAACCCATGTTTGGAAGCATCCAATGCTTTTTCCATGCATTACGATAGATGTAATATTAACAATTCCACCATGTAGCAGATAGATTCTCTTTTCCTGAATTATGACTGGAATGCTAATTTATTTGTCATATCAGTGTAGACTTTCTCTTCCTTTATAGTAATTCCAAATTTGATTTTTACAGATAGCTCAGTTCCTTGACTCTCATGGCTTCTTGGATTATTTGGAAAGAGGAGTAGGTTCTGATGAAAACAACAATAATCTGCTTGACAAGCTGCAAGATGCAATTGGAAGGGGTCAAAATCCTATGTCAATTCTTCCTTCACCCCCAATAGAAACCGAGGTTTTAACAGTATCAGATTCTGATATTGGAATATCAGGTGAAATGACTGACTTATAAACAAGGTTCTTGCTAAATGATTTTGTTGTGAATACCTGCTAAACTTCATATGGTCATAACTTTTTGTTTCTTCAGGATCTGGGGCCAAATACACTTATGATAAATTCCCTGTAAATATCAGAACAGATGACCAAGAAGAAAAGAGGAAACAGACTCTTGCAGCAGTTAGTAACGCTTTTGAGTACTCAGGAAGACATGCTCCAAGGTAAATGCAAGCAATTATGAAACGGGTAAAGGATGTTTTAAGTTTATCATATTTCTATATCAGTGCCAGGACTGCACATCCTTTTCAGTCATTTCAAAAAGTCTTTTCTAAATGGAACATCTGCCAATATGCCAAATGTTTGCATACACATAAGGATCCCTTATCCATACGACAAATTTCATAAAGGTATATGTATTACCTTATGTTTCATAAAGGCAAGGAAGCTTGGGAGTTTATTTATATAGATCGCCTCAATTTTTATGGGTGTCAGCCAAATCAATTTTGGCATAAATTGTAGTGCCAAAAGTTTTTGGCTCTTTTTACATCATTATTTTTTGATAAACGAACAATGTTTGCAGAGGAAAAAGTTTGGAGTAGGAGGATGCTTTATCTTTCTAGAAGCCAACATAGCATAATTCATAAACTAGAAAATCTCTTCAACTAAGTGAAATTTGGCTGTCTCTTTTCATGTCCAATAGTGAAATATATGTAACTAGCCTGTACTAATTACTATGTATTATAATTGTGTAAATATGAGTAACTAAGACCATTTTATCCCACCAAAGAGGTAATGGCTTGAACAATCTGGTGTCCCTCTCCAGTCATAGTCCATAGGTTAAATAATAGCTTACGTTCTAGAAAGTGCCCTACACTTAAAAAATTCAAAAAACTTACATCCTAGTAAAATTCACAAATGTATTAGAAATATTTTAGAGCCCTCAATTTGGTCCTCCAAAGCCATAGTCACCACATTAGTCCTTGAAAAGCTCCAATAAGTCTTTTATTTTGTGTCCCCACTTTAGGCCCTCTTAATAACAAATATAATGTCATTTTTATGTGTGAGGGATTGATGTGGTTATCAATTGTTTTGGGTGACAATTTTTGATGGGCTAATAAGATGAGTGTTGATTTAAATCTTTGAAAGGCTAATTTAGTTCCAAGAATTTTGTGAAGGACTAATGTGGTGAGTGGTGATGCATATTGTTATTTGGTAATTGGGTGGGATGGAATTTGGTTTTGACATGCAATACTTTCTGCTTTATTTTATATATCTATTTATATTGAATAAACTGATTGTCAGGCTTGCTTGTATGGTTTAGCTTTTCTTCTTTCTCTGCTTTTTTCTCTATCTTACTATTCCTTTCTGTGTTGACCAGTAAGGATCCTTTAGCAGATACTCTTAGTCCACTTGAGAGAGCTGTAAGTTAAAACCAATAGGACATTACTGCTTCTTGTGTGTTAACATACAGATTTAAGTGGTTCCTAAAATTATTGATTTATTTGTTTCAGGCTGAAAGGGACCGCATGGTGCTAGATATTAAGGTTAAGCTGCAGGTAGCCTCTTTGATCCTTTTATATTCATTCCTTTGTGTGTGTTCTGATAATGGAAATAAAAGGAAGCTGCTATACAAGAGTAAATAGATAAGTACCTAATTATTTGTAATACCAGCTATTACTTAGAAATCCAGTTATATAGTTGGGGGTGAGTAAGTGTTTGTACGCAATCCTACGGACTGTGAATTGTGCCCCTATCTGCTATCTCTAGCTCACAATGGGGTGGGAGAGGAGGGGGCTTGTTGGGTAATGCTTCATATATGATGTTCATTTCTATTTTGTACCATTTATATTTTGTTTTAATTCTATCATGTCATAAAAAAAGGGCATTCTATTTCTCTTCATTGTCTTTTGCATAACACAGGGTTTATGGCTGCGGCTTCTTAAACTGGGAGCGACAGATGATCCTCTCTCATCTTTTGAATATGGAACAATACTTGGTATTATGTTATGACACATCTATTTCTTGTTAATACTTGTAGAGAGAATATGTTGTTTGTTGACAGACAAATGACTATTGGACATCTGGAGAGCCTGCCAAAAAGTGATTGTGTGGTTGGTTTTGCAGCTTTGATTGAATCTGATGCAGAAGGGATTGGTGGTAGTGGATTTGTTGAATGTATAAGGGAGCATATACATTCGGTTAGAAGCTTTATTTAGCCCACACTGATAGTTATTTATAATTCTGGAATCTGGTACATTAAATCTTATGCTGGATCTTTTTACCAGGGTTGGGACTGTCATCTCACTGAAGAACAGTTTATTGCAGTGAAAGAATTGGTAAAAGATGTTATTCATTTTTGTATTTAACTTTTTAATCTGCCATGTGTTTACACTTGTTGAGAAGATATATTTTGAATTTATTGAATCTACAAGTGACATTTGCTGGTGTAGCAATCTTGATATGCTGCCAAGCAAACTTGAGGTGACTGGCATACCAACCTTCTCGATTAACATAACCAACCTGTTGCCTGATATTCTACCGACTCAGTGTGGCAACAACATTTTGCTTTTTACTCTTCCATGATATAAGGTTATCTCCCACAAAGATATAGTGTATTGAGTTGGACCACTTGGAAAGCTGCCTTTATTACCCTGTAAGCTGTCTTAGTTGCAACCTTTGGCAGCAACCTTAATTGCAGCTTTAAGTGTGATGGTTAGTTTCACATTGATTGGAAATATGATCTATCAAGTTTTGACAGTCCTCACCTTGGAAACTAGTCTTGAGGGGTTAAAGTTTTCCCTAGGACCAATTTCCAACTCTTTTAAATCAGTTCTATAAAACCTTGCATTCAGAATGTACCATTGGTTTTGTTGAATCACTGCAAAAACCAATTGGTCACCATGGAAATATTGAGGCTACAAAAATTTGTGCCTTCACAGTGGACAAATAATCGCCTCTTTCACCAAAGCACATTAAAAATGATTTTTCCATTACAAATACAGCCAAACAGACATAAACAAGATCAAGATTCTTAGGACATATAAAATAGGAACTTATCAAAACCTGAGTGATAAATTGATCTCATGGGGAGAGGTTACCAACTGACCGTTTTAGAGTGAGAAGCAGTGAACATTGAAGAAAAAAGTATGAATAATAACAGCCAACTCCCAAGACTTCTACTGTCCCTTGCCAACACCCTTAGAGTTCTCTCTCTTTTTTTGTGTTTTGGGGTGTGGTGGTGACATTTGTCTTTCATTTTTCTTATCTCCCCTTCTGTAATGGAGTGACTATGTTTACTTAAGTGGTGACTTGAGAGTCAACAAAGAGAAACACTTTTACTAAACAATTTAGAACCAGCATTGGTGAGACTTTAACAAATATAAATGGTAATGGTGGGTAAGGTATGGTGTGTGCTTTGTCCCACACTCACTTAAGCCTATCCTAGATCCAGTGTTGGCCACCTACATTTGCCACACTCTAGGGCAATAGCCTTGGGAGTGAGAGGGATTGTTGGAGAGTTGGCTTAATTGTGGTCACTCCTAACCTGCATTAGCTGCACTTGAGAATTAAACTGTAAAATAATTCTAAAGGGCTTTTTTGATCCTCTTATAATCTTCTATTTATAAAAATAATTTGATAAAGAATACATGATAAATAGGGTAACCTAAACACAATATAATCATGATAAATAGGGTAACCTAGACACAATATAATGATGATAAATAGGGTAACCCCAGACACAATATAATCATGATAAATAGGGTAACCTAGACACAATATAATCATTATAAATAGGATAACCCTAGACACAATATAATCATGATAAATAAGATAAATATTCTAACAGCTGCAACCTCAAGGGTGGTGGTTTAGCCTCATTTAAATAGAGCTTGCAAATCTAGAGCAATCCTCATTTTAGAAGTTAGTTTTGTGGGACATGTTAAACTATAGGATAAAGAAAGGTATTGAGTCCAAACCATGTGCTTCTAAGACAACATAAATACTTTATTTTATTTATATTGAGAAAAAAGAATCAATACAATAAATAGAGGACATTTGATATCTTCAAGTAAAGGTGTGATATGAGAATAAATAAAAACGTTCATGATATTACATATATAATCTAGATATTCTTGATTATATAGGATCTGCATAATATTTCTATAATTATAATACCGTCCCTCAAATTGGAGCATATTAGGCACATGTGCCCAATTTGCTGTAAAGATAATTGATCCTTGATCTTTTTAAAGACTTGATAAATATGTCAGCCAACTTTTTAATGGGGAAAGTAATCTTACCTTAGAAAGATTATTGTTCATTTCCTCTCGTTAGAAGCATTAAATTAAGAGAAAATGAACGGCGAGACTAAGGAGTAACTCTGAATGTTTTTCTAGGAATAACTCGGTCCTTTCTCTCTACTTACATATATGTGTATATACACACACCATATATAGTATATAGAGAGTTTCTCTGTTGTTGGGAATTGTATGTTGAAACACATATAAATTCTTTATTTTTAATCATTCATAGGAAAATCTAATAATGACTAATAATGGAGAATAATCAGAATTATCACTTGTACAAATTTCCCTAATTACTATGATCAAATCTTATTTTTTACATATATAATATTTCCCTTAACTTCTATTTGAGTAAAAGTTCTCTTTTAGAGTAAAAGTTTAACTTTCTTGTCTCTTTTTGAATTTGTTTATTTCAGCTTAAAACAGCTATCAATCGAGCAACATCAAGAAATGACCTGTTGACGATTAGAGATGCTCTTGAAGTTTCATCTGATATGTATAAGAAAGATAATAACAATGTGCCAGACTATTGCCAACGTCACCTTATCTCTTTACCTATATGGGAGGAATTACGGTATGTATTACATGTATTATTTCTTCATGATTTCATTATCTGGAATTTTTTATGTTCAACTTGGTTCATGCACGTCCCCTGCAGATTTTGGGAAGGATATTTTGACTATTTAATGGAGCAATCTTCAAACAAGTAAGGATTAGGTTTTCTTGGATTTAGTTTTCCTTTGATTTTCTGCACTTTCTCTTTATAAACATATTCTCACCCTCTACTGTTAGGTTTCTTGGAAAGAAACCTACTCAAAAACAACATTCACACACAACAATCAATGGAACACTCAGGAAAAAGAATAGTATTTGTATTCAATTCTCAGGAAAACATGTACAACTCGTAACTAGGGAGCCTAATCCCCCTCCCAGGACAATGTGTCCTGCAACTAACAAATGAAAGATACTCAACAACCCCTTTACAAAACCGAACTCAACCCTTTATACATAGTTCCCCTTCCCGCCTTACCTAATTGCTAAACAGTTAGGCAGTTAGGTAATTAATGCTTTCTCCTCCTCTCATACTGTTAGGTTCTTTATCCAAGAATCTAGGAAAAACTCACTCCTTACTCTGCAAACACACTCTCTGACAAAGAAATGCTTCTTTTATTCACTTTCAATCAACAGCAAGAATACAGAGAGCTTAACCTCTCCCCCTCAGGACAATGAGTCCTAATCAACAAAATCACTAAGGCCAAAAAGATCCCTCCCCCAACTAATCACAACTATTTATACAAGTTCAAAAGCTTTTCCCCGCGCCCTCTAACTGCCCAAACAGTTAGACCAACTAACTATGTTTCTTTCTTCTCTCATAGACTAATAACGGTCTAACATTACTCCCCCCTCCTTCAGCAACCTTGTCCCCAAGGTTGAATTCTGGATATTCTGGATATTGGTCCTGCATCGTTTCCACGTCTTCCCAAGTTGCTCCATCTCTTCCTCCTTCATGCCACTGCACTAATACTTGGTGTATAGGCTCACCACCCTGCTGTCTGGTTCTCCTTTCTAGGACTTCCACTGGCCAATAGCTGGGTCCATCCGCCTGTAACTCTGCAGGCAGCTCCCCTTCTATTTTTTTCTCTCCCACCGCCTTTTTTAACTGGGAAACATGAAAAACAGGGTGTATCTTGGCTGTTTCCGGTAACTGTAAACGATAGGCGACCTTCCCAATTTGCTGAATCACCTGGAATGGTCCATAGTACCTAGCTGCAAGTTTTGGATGTAATCTTACAGGCATAGACGATTGCCTTGCGGTCTGATTTTTAAGTAGACCCAATCCCCCACTTGAATGTCTACCTCTCTCCTTTTTTTATTTGCCTGGCCCACCATCATATCCTGTGCCCTGCTTAAATGGAATTTTAATTGTCGCAGAGCCTCATCTCGGGTTATTAAGTCCTGAGCCACTGTTTCCACCGCTGTCTCCCCCGGAATAAACCTGCTCAATGATGGGGGTGCCCTGCCATAAACAATCTCGAAGGGAGAGCACTTGGCAGCGCCCTGGTAACTGGTGTTGTACCAGTATTCAGCCCATGGTAACATCATTCTCCAGTTTTTGGGCTGCTCAGAGCAGAAACACCTCAAATATCCTTCTACAATGCGGTTCAAAACCTCCGTTTGTCCATCAGTCTCTGGATGATATGCCGTACTCATCTTCAATTGTGTTCCTTGCATCTTAAACAATTCTTTCCAGAATGTACTAAGGAACAGGGGGTCCCTGTCGCTCACAATCGACACCGAAATCCCGTGCAATCTAACCACCTCTTGAACAAAAACCTCTGCCACTGTTCTTGCTGAATAGGGATGTTTTAATGCCATAAAATGTCCATACTTACTCAATCTGTCCACCACCACTAAAATTGCATCGTAATTGTGAGATTTTGGTAATTTGACAATGAAATCGATGCTCACCTCTTCCCACACTGCCTGAGGGATAGGCAGAGGTTGAAGTAGACCCTGCGGTGATGCTGCCATATATTTATGTTGCTGGCATATTACGCATCTAGCAACGAAGTCTGTCACTGTTTTCTTCATTCCCCCAGTATAAGGACTGCGCCAGCCTCCTATACGTCCTGAACACATCTGAATGTCCGCCTGTGCTGGTCACATGGAATTCGGCCAATAATTTGGGAATCCAACTAGATGTAGCGGATAGCACCAACCTTCCTCTATAATGGAGTCGTCCATTCTCCAGAGTATATGGGGTGTGACTATTTGGGTCCTCCTTAATCTCCTGAACCACCTTTTGTAGTGCTTCATCTTCCACAACTTCTTTTAACACCTCACTGAAATCATACCAATAAGGCCGTGAGATGGCTTGCAACTCCATATCCTCCGTAACTTCTTCCCCTTTCCTTGAGAGGGCATCAGCCACTTTGTTTGAGCTTCCCACCTTGTATACGATGTCAAAATCATAACCCATGAGCTTAGCTATCCAATTCTGCTGGCTGTGGGTTGTGATTCGTTGTTCCACCAGGTATTTCAAACTGCGTTGATCGGTATATACCACAAACCGCCGTCCCAATAAGTAGGGCCTCCAGTGTTGAATGGCCATTACCAAAGCCATAAGTTCCTTTTCATATACTGACTTACTCAAAGATCCCACCGATAACGCTTTACTGAAGAAAGCAATAGGTTTTTTATTCTGCATGAGTACTGCTCCCACACCTATTCCTGAGGCATCACATTCCAGATGAAACTCTTGGTTAAAATCTGGAAGAGTCAAAACTGGTGCCGTGGTTATGGTTGTTTTCAAATTCTCCATGGCTGTCTGTGCGGCTGGTGACCACTCAAAACTCCCCTTTTTTAGCAAGTCTGTCAGAGGTTTGGCCATCCTCCCATATCCCTTCACAAATCGGCGATAATAACCCGTGAGGCCTAGAAACCCCCTCAAAGCCTTTAAATTCCTTGGTTCTCCCCACCCTAACACCGCCTGCACCTTCTCCGTGTCCATCTCCACTCCTCTTTCCGATATTACGTGTCCTAAGTAGCCAATTTGTTGCTTCCCGAACTCGCATTTACTTTGGTTGGCTACCCACTTCTGTTGTCCCAGTAACTGCAACACCGAGCCCAGCTGTTCAAGGTGATCTCCCCATGTCCGACTATACACGAGGATATCATCGAAAAAAACTAGTACAAATCGCCTGAGGAAGGGCTGCAGCAGGTTGTTCATGGCGTTCTGGAAAGTTGCTGGGGCGTTGGTGAGCCCGAAGGGCATCACCAAAAATTCGAAGTGACCCTGATGGGTGCGGAACGCCGTTTTCGGGATATCTTCCTCTCCCATTCGGATTTGATGATACCCGACCTTCAAATCTATCTTAGAAAAGTATTTGGCGCCATGCAGCTCGTCCAACAACTCCTCTATCACAGGAATGGGGTACTGATCAGGGGCAGTTGCCTTGTTAAGTGCTCGGTAATCGATGCAGAATCGCCAGCTACCATTCTTCTTTTTCACTAGAATGACTGGACTGGAGTATGGGCTTCTGCTGGGACGAATAATTCCCACCTTCAACATATCTGCCACTTGCTTCTCTATCTCCTCCTTCACAAAATAAGAATATTTGTATGGCCTCACGTTGACGGGATCCTCACCCTTCTTAAGGACAATCCGATGCTCCAAATCACGTCTCAGAGGCAAGCCTTCTCGCTCCTTAAACACCCCGCAGTGGGCCTGTAACACAGCCTTCAATTCGGTCTGCTGTTCCCCCGTGAGCTCTCCTGGACACGTGTCGTCTCTCTGCTTTTTCAGCTGCCCCACTTCCCACACAAGGAACCATGAGTCAGCATCCACTACCTTCTTCAGTTCCTGGGGTTCCACCAACTGTCGGGCCAAAGCTGGGTCCCCCTGCACTCTAATCCTCTTGTCTCCCATGGTATATATCATAGACATCTCCTTCCAATTTATAATCACCTCCCCCAACGTTGCCAGCCATGCAATTCCCAGTATAACATCTACTCCACCCAGCTCGAAGACGTAAAGGTTTGCCACCACCTTATTTTCCCCCATGTTGATCGGTACCCCCTCACAACGCCCTCTTGACATCCTCCTCCGTCCGTCCCCGAGACTCACCGCGTATGGCGCTGTGTCGGTCACCGGAAGTCTCATCTCCTCTGCCACCCTTCGGCTCACGAAATTATGACTGGCCCCGCTATCAATGAGAATTATCACTGGGTTCTCTCCGATTCTCCCAGCGAGCTTCATGGTTGTCGGCGACGTCATCCCTTCCGCCGAGCACGCCGACAGTTCCATGCAATCCCCCTCCGGAGATTCACCTTCGATAACCACATCCTCCTCGTCTTCTGCCAACAAGAGTACTCTCAAACTTTTCTCCGAGCAGCGATGTCCTGGAGCGAAGGGGCCGCCGCACCGGAAACATCGTCCCTCCTCTCGTCTTTTCAAGAACTCCGGATAGGGCAAGTTTCGAACCATTCTCCCCCGATTATCGCCACCCCCAGCATTTCCGCCTCTCTGGCCCGTTGCCGGCAACGGCCCTTCTCTTCGATTCGCCACACTCCCTCCACTCCTCCCGATCTATTAACGGTAGGTCGCTCCATTTCTCCGCGAATCACTGTCGTTGTGGGTCGCGATCCTCCCCCACTCATTTTTACGCCATTCCAACCTCCTCCTCGCGTTCGTACCATAGCGTCCTCCACATCTCTCGCAACCCTGATCGCCTCCTCAATTTCCTTGGGGGCCTGGATGCGTACTTGGCCCTTGACCTCTTCCTTCAATCCCGCCAAAAAAAATCCTAGTGTCAACTCCTCCGTTAATCCTTGCGTCTGCCCCAGCAATACCTCAAAATTCCTGGCGAATTCCTCCACCGAACCTTTTTGACGTAAAGTTGCTAATTGTTCGTACACCGTGCCCCGAAACCCTCCTCCAAATCGATTAATCAGTGATGCCTTTAATCCCGTCCACGATCGATTCTTGGCCTTGTCTTTCCAAATCTTGAACCAGTAGCTTGCACTACCCTCCATGCTGATATATGCGAGTTCAGCTTTATCATCATCTGCCACTGTCTGAATATCGAAAAAGCGCTCTGCCCGATTGATCCAACTGTGCGGCTCTTGCCCATCAAACCCAGGTAATTCCACCCTCTTCCTCCAATTCTGATGCACTCCCCTACTGTCGCTATGCTCGTGATTGGCATTCACGAACGTACTTCCCTTTTCCGACCCTCCTCCGTGATTATTCGGGCCTCCGCTCATCATCCTCATCATCTGTTGAATGTCTCGCCTTATCGCCGCCGTTTCCTCTTTAATTCCTTCCACCGTTATCTCCAGGTTATCCACCCTATCCTCCGATGACTGTCCGTCCATCACTGATTCTCTCTTTCTTTCGAATCCGGCAGGTCGGACCAAATGTTAGGTTCTTTATCCAAGAACCTAGGAAAAACTCACTCCTTACTCTGCAAACACACTCTCTGACAAAGAAATGCTTCTTTTATTCACTTTCAATCAACAGCAAGAATACAGAGAGCTTAACCTCTCCCCCTCAGGACAATGAGTCCTGATCAACAAAATCATCCCTCCCCAAACTAATCACAACTATTTATACAAGTTCAAAAGCTTTTCCCCGCGCCCTCTAACTGCCCAAACAGTTAGACCAACTAACTATGTTTCTTTCTTCTCTCATAGACTAATAACGGTCTAACACGCTCAATATTAGTCAGCCTATTATCTGTCACTAATGAGGCCACACATTTGTTCATGCTGAGCAACATGAAGTGAGAGCAATTCTTAATGCCTTGTGGCTTGGAGGTTGTACATTTCCTCCATCTTCCTAGTGAGAGTTGCAATATTTTCCTCCATAGATGAGGATGAGCCTTCATGAGCTCTTGATGGTCCAACATCATCTGTAGCATCAGGCATAGGAGCATCTTCCTCCCCTTCTTCAGCAGGCACATCCCTTTTGTGGATGAAGTTGTTACCATGGGGAATAAATCCATGATGGAGATTGCTTTGAGGATGCTCTTTCAACATAAGATGATCTTTCAAGTGGGTTGATGAAGCTTCTTCAAAGGATGGACTCCATATAATCTTCCTTGAGTTGAATATACACATAGGGTACTCTATTTATAATAGAAGAGATATGGGCTAAGTCCAAAGTACAAATAAGAAATAATAACAAATTAACTAAAGATAAAAGATAAACATAAGATACCTATCTAAGATATAATATATCTTGTTGTAAAACAGTAGTAGGATGCTGGAATTAATTATTCTCTCATTCATACTTTTGAAACAATACATAAGTGTTTAAAAAGAAACAAACTATTGTCTAATTAAGGTAAAAAATCTCCTGAAATAAAGTCTCTAAATCAGGAGATATCTACCCAATAATACCTGATCTTAATAAAAGGAAATCTGCCCAATAATTACTAATCCTAATCCCTTAATTTTAGGGATTAGACATAATTGCAGGATTACACATAATTGCTATATTAATTGCACAATAATTCACATATTCTGACACCCCCCCTCAAGCTGAGGAATAGATATTGGTCATTCCCAGTTTGCTTATAAGATCTTGGAAGATAGGGCTATTGAGACCTTTTGTTAACACATCAGCTACTTGTTGCCTGGATGGGACATACGCCATGCATAATAGACCTTCGTCTACTTTTTCTTTGATGAAGTGTCTATCTATTTCAACGTGTTTTGTCCGGTCATGTTGAACCGGATTATGTGCAATTTCTATTGCTGATTTATTATCACAGTACAGTTTCATGGGACCCTTCAAATCAACTTTCAAATCATCCAGAATAATTTTTATCCATAATAATTCACATATTCCTTGAGCAAGTGCTCTGAACTCTGATTCAGCTGATGATCTAGACACTACATTCTGTTTTTTACTTCTCCAAGTTACTAAATTTCCACCCAGGAAAGTACAATATCCAGTAGTCGATCTTCTATCAATTAGAGATCCTGCATAGTCTGCGTCGGTGTAGGCTTCAAGGTTCAATTTTTCATTCTTCTTGAATAGGATTCCCTTTCCAGGAGTGCCTTTTAAGTAATGTAGAATCCTATAGGCAGCTTGAAGGTGAGACTCCTTTGGTTCATGCATAAACTGACTTATTACACTTACCGAATGGGCAATATCTGGTCGGGTATGCGCCAAATATATTAATTTTCCAACCAGCCTCTGGTACATCCTTTTTTCTACTTCTGGTTCATCTCCAGATTTACTCAGTTTGTGATTGGGGTCCATTGGAGTTGTTGCGGGTCTGCATCCAATAGTCTTCGTCTCAGCCAACAAATCGGTTATGTATTTTTGTTGGGATATAAAAATTCCTTGGGTAGAGTATGCTACTTCAATTCCTAGAAAATATTTCAGTTTTCCAAGCTCTTTGAGATCAAATTCTTGGACTAGTCTTTGTTTCAATTTTTCCTTTTCTTTTTCATCATTCCCAGTTACTATAATATCATCCACATACACCAAAAGAACTGTTACCTTCCCCTTTTCTGAATGTTTTATGAACAACGTGTGGTCTCCTTGGCTTTGTTTGTAGCCAAATCCCTTCATAACTTTTGAGAACCTCCCAAACCATGCTCTAGGAGATTGTTTCAGTCCATATAGTGCCTTCTTAAGTCTGCACACCTTATTTTGTCTATCTCCTTCAACCCCCTGTGGGATGTTCATGTAGATTTCTTCCTCTAGGTCTCCATGAAGAAAGGCATTTTTAACATCATACTGTAGTAGTTTCCAATCAAAATGAGCAGCTAAGGATAGAAGAATCCTTAGAGTATTCATTTTAGCAACTGGTGCAAACGTTTCTTCATAGTCTATTCCATATGCTTGAGTGTATCCTTTGGCCACCAATCTTGCTTTGTATCGTTCAAGTGACCCATCAGCATTATATTTTACTGTGAATATCCACTTACAGTCAACAATATTCTTTTCTTTGGGTTTATCCACAATTTCCCAAGTGTTATTCTTCTCTAATGCTGTCATTTCCACTTGCATAGCATCTCTCCACTCTTTCTTTGCTAGTGCTTCAATAATATTATTTGGTATAACCACAGAATTCAAGTTTACAATAAAGCTTTTATGATTAGCTGATAATCTATCATAAGAAACATAATTTGAGAGAGGATAGAGAGGTTTTTTAGTGCAATTTCTAGTACCTTTTCGGATGGCTATTGGAAGGTCAATCTCATTTTCTGGTTCAGGTATTTCTTCATTTTCTGGTGCAGAACTTGGATTGGATTCATGGACTTGCATCATCTCTGGAATTTGCTTTCTCCTGGTGTAAACCTTGTTAAATCTCGGAGGATTGTCAGCTTCTATTCGAGTTGCTTCAATGGGGAAATCTGTATCCATAGCTTCTGATCCTCGTTCAGAATTATGTTGTATAGTTGGAGGCTCAGATCTGTTGGTTGTGATATATGGCAGAGTTAAGAACTCAGTATTTTCATGAGGGTCTTCTAGACATTGTTCTGTAGGATTGGTTTTGTTAAAAAAAGGTTTAGTTTCAAGAAAAGTAACATCAGCTGAGATATACCATTTTTTAATGATAGGATCATAACATTTATACCCTTTTTGTGTGGCTGAATATCCTAAAAAAATACATTTAACAGCCCTGGGATCCAGTTTATCTCTAGCTTGAACAGGGACATGTGCAAAGGCTGTACATCCAAATATTCTAGGAATCAATCCATTTGATTTCTTAAAGTGAGGAAAGAAATTATTTAGGACTTCTATTGGACTCTTATTACTTAGGCCATGAGAGGGAAGTCTATTAATAAGATATGATGCAGTAAGAACAGCTTCTCCCCAATAATTTTTTGGAACATTCCCTTGAAAAAGAAGAGCCCGAGTTATATTGAGTAAATGCCCATTTTTTCTTTCTGCCACTCCATTTTGTTGTGGGGTATAAACACATGAAGAGTCATGGATGATCCCATTAGATTGGAAATACGAGGATATGGTTTGGTTGAAATAATCTCTAGCATTATCGGTCCTAAACCTTTTAATATTAACTCCAAATTGAGTTGTGATCATTGAGTGAAATATGGGAATGATAGTGCTGACATCAGATTTTTGTTTAAGCAAATAGAGCCAAGTAACCCTAGTGCAATCATCAATAAATGTTACAAACCAGCGGGCCCCAGAAATATTTGGTACTGTAGACGGTCCCCATATATCACTATGAATCAATTGAAAAGGTTGAGAGCTTCTATTATTGCTGTTGGGAAAAAAAGCACGAGTATGCTTCGCTAACTCACAAGTTTCACAATGAAGCTTTGAGATATCTAAGTTTTCATACAAATGAGGAAACATAAATTGTAGCACCTTAAATGATGGATGTCCTAGACGATAGTGATACAACCATAGTTCATCCTTATTTGTTATACTGTGAAGGGATTTTGCTTGGTTGGTTTGGGATTCTTTAGATACTTCCAAGTAGTAAAGACCATCTTTTTCTTTAGCAAGTCCAATCCTCCTCCCCGAGTCCTGTTCCTGAAAAACACATAGAGATGGGGAAAACATTGCAGAACAATTGAGATCAGAGGTTAGTTTCTTTATGGAGAGAAGACTGGCTGAGAGTTTGGGAACATGGAGAACGTTTTTAAGCATAAGGTTCGGGTTTACTTGGATATTACCATATCCTGCAACAGTAGCTACTGACCCATTTGCAACAATAATTTTTCTATTACTTGGTGAGGGTGTATAAGAATGAAACAAGTGGAATAAATGTGTCATATGATCTGTAGCTCCCGAATCCACAATCCAAGAGTTCACATTATATGAGGTATTCATACAAGAAGTTTTACCTGAGAAAACAAGAGAACATGATCCAGAGGGTTCCTCCATATTCCCCAATAGCTTCTTCAATTTCTTTATTTCTTCCATATTGAAACTGTCTACTGCTGGAGATTCTTTAATCTCTGTTTGTGTTATGTGCACTTGGGACTTTTGTTGTCCTCCACGATTCACCCACTCCTTTCCTGGAGGTTTGCCATGCAATTTCCAACATTTCTCCCTTGTGTGTCTCGGTTTCTGACAATAGGTGCACCATAAATTATCTCTATTTCCTTTCCATAGAGAATTAGGAATTTGCTCATTTCCTTTCTGCACCAGTTCAGGTTTGGTAAGTAGAGCAGACCCATCCATTGGTTGAGACTCAAGCATTACACTCCTTCGACTTTCTTCTGCACGAACAATAGAGATGGTTTCTTCTAGTGAAGGAGTATCCTTTCTCCCTAGAATTTGCACTCTAACTTGATCAAATTCAGGATTTAGTCCTGCAAGAAAATCATACACACGATCCTTCTCTATGAAATTCTTCAAGAGGATTGCATCCTCAGCACACTTCATTTCAAAAACTCTGTAGTGATCAAGTTCCTGCCATAGATTCTGCAACAGTGCCGCATATTCTGTGATTCCTCTGCTTCCCTGTTTTGTGGCTGCAGTTTTTATTTTGATTTCATATACTTGGGCAGCATCATTGGCTTTAGAATATGTGCGGTTTATGGAGTCCCAAATATCTTTAGCTGTATTAAGAAACATACAAGTGTCGCTGATGGTAGCTTCCATGGAGTCCCACAACCAAGACATAATCATGGAATCTTTTTCATCCCATGCTGCAAATGCTGGATCCTCCATGCTTGGACCATTTTCAAGGAGATGAACCAGGCATCCTTTTCCCTTGAGATAGGTTCTAACAAACTGGGACCATTTGAGAAAATTTTTTCCATCCAACCTGTATGACGCTCGGAGACCTTGGAGTTCTCCATTTTTGTGTGAAGGACTAGAGACTTCTCTACTTGATGTAGCACCAGACATTGTAATCGGATGTTAGGTTAACACAGCGGAAAGAATAACAGCAGCAATTAAGGCTGCCCCTTTTTTTTTTTTTTTTTTTTTTTTTGGACGAGAATGGCAATGAAGGCCAGCAATAGTTGAGGAACGGCAATGAAGGCCGTGAGACAAAAAACAAAGACCAGGGCTCCAGGAAAAACCTAGAGCTCTGATACCATGTTGTAAAACAGTAGTAGGATGCTGGAATTAATTATTCTCTCATTCATACTTTTGAAACAATACATAAGTGTTTAAAAAGAAACAAACTATTGTCTAATTAAGGTAAAAAATCTCCTGAAATAAAGTCTCTAAATCAGGAGATATCTACCCAATAATACCTGATCTTAATAAAAGGAAATCTGCCCAATAATTACTAATCCTAATCCCTTAATTTTAGGGATTAGACATAATTGCAGGATTACACATAATTGCTATATTAATTGCACAATAATTCACATATTCTGACATATCTCACACCTATAAATACTTCATTTTTGAGCTCTTTTAAAAGTTACTTAAACTATTTTAGAATGAAGTGCATTGCTTGAACTCTTTGTGTTTTAAGTGAGCTTGTGAACTTGGTGCTAAGTGGAAGGAAGTGCTTGTCTTAGTGTGTCTAAGTATAGAAGCATATCTACTAAGCACACACCTATAAATACTTTATTTTTTATCTCTTTTAGAAGTTACTTAAACTATTTTAGAATGAAGTGCATTGCTTAAACTCTTTATGTTTTAAGTGAGCTTGTGAACTTGGTGCTAAGTGGAAGGAAGTGCTTGTCTTAGTGTGTCTAAGTATAGAAGCATATCTACTAAGCAAAGTTAAGCCGGTTCGTCCTTTTGTGTCAAAAGGAAGTATTGTTCATCTCTTGTCTGTCAAGAGAGATATTTTCTAAACCTCTACTCTACTCCATATTGTAAGTTGTTGGTTTATTATTAGTTATTGGTTAATCCCTCTTTTAGAGAGATTAACAATTGGATTTAGGATCTTTTGATTTGAACCAATATAAAAATCACTTTTGCAAGTTTCTCTTTCCTTATATTCTTTTATTTACTTGCTTTTATTTGAAGTGGTTTTCTGTTATGTGAAGTTACTTTATAAAAAGGCAAGATTTTTTTAAAAAGAAGCTATTTTTAACTAAAAATCAATTTACTCCCTCTTTGTTATTGGCCGCTCACGCTCTGTATATTACTAACAAGTAGTTCAGGAGGAACTAAAGAAACTCCAATTGATTTTTCTGTTTGACTTGGCTCAAAGTGTCCGACTACTTCAAAAGTCATAAAATTTGGGTCTGATCTGTTTACAAATAATATTTTATCTGATTTGGCTTGATTTTTATTTTTATTTTCCTTAGTTTGGATATTCATGCATTTGTTCACATGAATAGGCAATATGCATATGTTTACCGTCATATTTTCTTTTTCCACACATTTTTTCAATCCTTAATTGTACAGTCATGTGCTGATGTGTCAGAAAAAAGGTTAGAAAAAACATAACGTCATTTTTTACCACTTTTTTCAAAATGAAGTTATTTCACTTTTTAAAAGCCTTTTTTTTTCCATGACTCGATTGCACACCATTAGACATTTAAAGGATTGGTAAAATGCACAAAATTTGATAAATAACAGTAAAATGCAAGTACAGAAAAACTTGGATGACAAAACACAAAATAATGATAGTTGATTTGTAAAATGCACAACTTCGTTGGAAAAGTACATTATTTTGGACATGAGGATTTGCTTAGAGTTTCCAGGTATTTGTTGAGCTCATCATTCATTTGCACTCAGTACAAGCAATCCATTTTGCGGAACAAAATCCATTTTATTGCTTTTTTTTTACATTTTTTTGTGGTTTTACTCTCTTGGTTTGCATTTTTATAACAGATTTTGCATGATAAGAATTTTAATAATACTTTTAAATTTGCAATATTTCATAATTTGGTCAAATCTGGGATTGAATGTAAACTCCTGGAAAGAGGTAAACTAGACACCGGAAGGACCAAGGCTGTGCAGGTTTTAGTGGAGGAAAAATTCGGAGGATTGTGAAAACACAATATAAATGAGAAGGGTAACATCAAATTCATTCTGTGGGTCCAGATTTTGTGAGACGGAATGTAAATGAGTTGTACCATGAAACTGCAGTGCTAATTATGTTCGAAATCTGCCCTGCTTCATTTTTAGTTCTTGAACAAGTACACCCTAATATTGTAATTTTCCAGTTTGAAATGAACGGGAATATAATTATTTTGATATTCATCTGGCTCTAATTTAAGGTTCTTTCTCATATATACAAACAAATACATATGTATACTGATGAATGCCTCATGTCTAAGTCGTAAAATTCTGCTGTAATAGGAACTCCGCAAGGATGGTTTTGATCTCGCTGAAGCACGGTACAGGGAGCTAAAACCTATTCTTGACGAGGTAATATTTTGTTTCACAAACATCTACCCTCGTTTTTGTTGAGTATTTCGTCAAACTTGCCCCTAAAAATGATTTTCTTTGGACACTGCAGCTGGCTCTATTAGAAGCTGAGCAGAAGGCTGAGGAGGCTGAAGGGCCAGAAACTAGTGCAAAGAAGAGAGGAAAGAAGAAAACTAGAAATTGATAATTGATGCGGCACGCGAGATGTGGGTCTCGACAAGAATGTAATATGCAATTTTGATTTAGTTTGATGTCGTTATCTCAGATGATTGCGCACATAATGTGTAGCATGGTCACGTTACATGTAATCTATCTGTAACAATCACCCTAAATTCAGCTACACCACGAATTTCCTCCCCGAAATGGAGTTCGGAATTCGTAATAGAAAATAGAAAAAATAGAACAGTGAATCTAATATCTTATTTTTCTAGGCTTGAAATTGAGATCCACTTCTAGCTGTTTATCGTCTGTGTCCATCATCTAATCGATTATATTGAACCTTGATTAAGAATTAATCTAGTGATAAAAAGTTTATTCGGTGCTTTTATCTTCGCTCTGAAATGTATATTGAAGATACGAATGTGCGTTAGAGTACAAACCAAGTTATTAGGGGTCATTAAATACGTCAAAGAAATAGTTGCTTTAGTAGACAAAATATACGCGCTATTTGATGAAAGTTAAGAAAGTCTAATTTCATTTTAGCTCAATTCAATGCAATTATGTTTTACAATAATATAATGGTATTTTACATTTTAAAATATTTTCTTATAAATTCATTCTTAATATTATGATAAATAGAGAGAAACATTTTTATATAAAATTTGAAGCTACTGATCATTTGAAATAGAGATTTATTAAAATGGTGATTCAAATTGCATAACATTGCCACTTGTTTCTGTTTATGTGAATAGTAATAGCATGTGCAATATGAAGAGGGAAAGAAACTAAGCACGTAAAAAGAAGAGCCTAACAAGACATTGCTTTCTGCTACATAACTGTATTATTTCTTATTCTTGTTCTTTGTTTGAAGTAGTGCCAAAACTAAAAAGTGTTTAAAAAATTCCCTGGCTACCGTATCTTAAAAGAAGAACCCACCGCAGTCTCTACACTCTCCAAGGGTCAAGAACCATACACATTATATTAAGAACCCATATATATGTAAAAGTATAAAGTATAAATACAATCTCATTGCGCATGCAAGGATTATAATTTTATATAACGCCTTTTGAACTTCAAAGCTGCTTAAGATGAAATTCCAAAAAGGATATTTTTGGTATGGGCTCCACGCATGACTCTCAGTTGGTACCCAGAAGCCACACCCCAAGCGGGAACCAAATTAAACCCATAAATTAGCCTACACTCTCTTTAAAGCTCAAACTTTAGCTGATGCACAACGAGAATCTCACAAGTAACGAGAAAGAACGATACTCCTAACCTTTTCACGTAAATTATAAAAACAACTTATTAAAATCAGTGTTTCAAACATTAATTAACAGGCTAATAATAAAAAATCAGTAATCACGTTTCAAATGTTATGAAAAATCATAATAAATATTTTATAGGGACCCTCGTTGAACCAGTTAAGACCTGATTCAATCATGAAATCCGATCCAACCAGTATTAGTAAACTTGTTGTAATAATTAACCAATATAATAATTTTATCCTCCTAAATATTAAAAAATTTGTACTATTTCAAATACATAAGAGTTAAAATAAAATATGTTATCGTATTATAGGATTAATTCTAATTCAGTGAGAATGATAGTAACATACCAAGGATGGAAGAAGTCAGTGAAATTAAAATCTTTTCACAAGATATAGTCGATTTTGTAAGTACATATTTTACAACCATATTATTTAATTAATTATTATTCTGAAATAATTTATTTAATAAATTATACTCATACTTATTGTATTCTCTACAAACTACGTTTGGCCTAATCATTCACCTCACCATTTTACAACAGGTATCAATATATTACAACAAGGATCAAAGTAACATGGAAGATTATACAATTTTAAGTACAATTGGTATTTATTTACTACAATAATTACTTTTATTATATTAGGTTTGGTTTCTCTTAAAGGTCTATTCAAATTCTGGAATTTTAACTCTTTTACTTGTATTTTATTTATTGTGATAGATTATCATTGGATTAAAAACTATTTGTATTTATATAAACTGATTGATGAGGCTAAGGGAGAGAATATTACTTTTACACTCACATCAAACTTATCTAATGAAAATTGAAACAATTTAAACGGCTAAGTGTTTTATATTTTGAAAATTTCGTTCTTTAGCATTTATTGCATTTAGCAAGTTTTGTTTTTTCCATTTCTTATCATGATTTACGCGTTTTGCTAAATTATTTCATGCTTTACGCCGTTTGCTCTTGTTTTCTTCATCTCTCTCGTCTCATCATTATCAATTATATACTTTTCAAGAATAGATCTTTAGTTAATTTAATGTTATATGTATGAATTTATTATTTTAGTTCCCAATTATACCATAATTTGTTTAATGTATGCTTTCTAGAACGTATTCATGGTAGTTCTCATTGTTAATAAAAAAAATCGTGAATGACATTATCAGAGTAAGTAAATAAAGTAACCCTAAAATGACTAGCACATATAATATCAGAGATTAATTATTGAGAAAATATTTGTATTTATCTAATAATAATAAGATGATGAATATGATAATGATGCAGTATCTCCTAAGAGATAATGTTGAGAGAAAAGGGAGAAAAGTAATTTTTAATTAAAATAGACAATAATAAGTAAAAAAAAGTTTATTAAAATATAAAAGTTATTATTGACATAAAATTAAATAAATTATATATATAATCTATTTAGAGTTAGAAGTTTTTAAAATAAATTATTTTAAGATATTTTATTAAATGCTATTATGATGGTTAAACTATTTTATAAGTTATTCTATACAAAAAATAATAATAAATTAATCTAAAATGCTCATTATTTATATCTATATTTAAAATAATGTTCTTTCTGGCATAATTAGTAAAGTTTTGATTTAATTTCCTTGGGATATATGTCTCTTTAAATTTTATTGAGCTTGTCACGTTGAAGAAAATCTAAACAACAATACAATACTTCCGTAACGCTAAATTTTTGCAATTTCACTAAAATTAAAGGCAATCGATTGACTATTTAAGATTTTTATTATGTGTATTGTGAATACGATTAAGGGCGTGTTTGTTTTAAAAGAAAAAAAAGTTTATTCGAATGCAAAATAATTTAGTTTTAGTTTTAGAGATTTAAAAAATATAAATGAATTAATGTTTCTTTACAATCACTTTTAGAAACTATTCTTAAAATTACTTCTTATTATTAAATTCTATATTCTTGTCAAGTTATAACTCTTTTGGAAAAGGAGTTTTTAAAAGCTTGTTCATAAAGAAAATATAATAATTATTTGCATGAATTTAGATAAGATTGGTTCATTTTTTAAACCTTTCACATTAGTATATTCAAACGATAAATAATATATTTACATTTTATTGGAAAAGTATACCAATAACTTTTACATTACAAAAAATTCGACTTTTAAATATTATATAATTAATTACTAAATAACTAGGAATATGTTTACATCAAAATAATATTATTAGATCAAAATACGGAAGTGAAACTAAACTCAAAGTTTTAAGTTACGGAATTTTGTAAATCAAAATAATATTAAGAAAAAAAATATTATGTTAGAGATTTTATATATCTTTAATAGAAATATAGTTGAAATATAAAATATAAATGAAATATAAATTTTACCAGACAATTTGAGATTATAAAGTTGAGTTAAGCATAAATTTAGGTGTTAAAATTGTTTAACATTTATCTTAGACAAATTTATTAAACTTGTATTAAACTCTCACAAATATGTAATGTGAGACTCGATATATTTACGAGAATTAGTATAGAATTTGATTGATGTCACATATTAAAAAAAATTATTTCGAAATTTATTCTTTCTGACCTCCAAAATCTACTCAAATAAACAACAAAAAATTTATCTTGAAATCCTCTCAAATTCATTTAATCACTCTTCTCCAAATCCATTTAAGTGAACAAGAACTATGTGACTAAGGTGTTAAAAGATAATTATTACTTTTAAATTTTAAATTTTATTAAACCAGAAAAAATTAATTTAAAAGTTAATAAAAAAATATGTATTAAATTATTTACGTTTTTATTTTTAAGATTTTTAATATTTTTTTTTAATTCTAAGTGTAGATAAATTTCAAATTTAAATTACAACAATTTAAATCCCTTATCTATAACTATATATATATATATATATATATATATTATATATATATATATATATATATATATATATATATATATATATATATATATATTAAACGTTATTTATTAAATGACTTTTAATATATGAGCAGAAAGAGATTAGTCATTAAATAAATTTTAATATATATTTACTTCATTACAATTCTTTTAATGATTTTTCTTCTAGTGAAAAATATATTAAACTATTATCAAATATTTATATCTATAAATTAGTAATCAATATTATTTCATAAACTGTGAAATATTGTCTAAAAAATAGTTTCTGTAAGTTAAAATATTAAATATATTGATTGCGTTAACAAAAGAACATTAATGTAAAATTAAACATTATAAATTAATAAATTTAGATTTCAGAAATTTATAATAGTCAATATTTTAAATTTTAATTATAATTATCTACTTAATAAACTGCTTTTTGGATTAATGATGAAATATAATTAATATTTACATACAATATAAGTTTAATTTAAGATTTTTTTACGTTATAATATTATTAAAAATAATGTAAAACTTTTAAATATTTATCTTTTATAGTTATTTCTTAAATTCATTTTGTAAATACCAATGTGAAAAAATATTTGTAATTTCAAATAAAGATGTTCTCATGTGATTTGAAGTAAGTAACTTAATGATTCTTATTGAATATTTTTTATGATAGTAACAAGACAAGATCCACATGTAAAATATTTATTAATATAAAATCCAAGAGAATGGTATTTTAGATACGATGATAGTTTAAAAATAGTAAGATTCGATTATTTTAATATTAAATGGTTTAGTTATAAATAGTTTTGTTATAAACGAATTTCATTATTTTAAAACACATCATCCCTCTAGAAACCATTTTTCTAGAGTTTTCTACCTTCTCTCTAAATGTTTTAACTTCTAAGTCATCTGTTTGACGATCAGGAGGTGCCTAGACGACCACAAAGTCAAGGCCTACAAATCCAACCGATCAATTTCTGTTTTAAAGCAAGTAAGTTTCTACTCATTTTCTTACCTCTTTGCTTCGGTCAATGATCATGCATTTATCGTTTAGCTCTCTTTTCTTGTTCTCGGTGAATTTAGAGTTCTAAGAACTCTCTCCGTTTCCAATTTGGTATCTCGTAGGTTTGTTCAGGAATTTCTTGCGTTTCAAGCGACTGGCGGGACGTTTCTGTGGGTTAAGCTATTATTTTGAGGTAAGGAAAACTAGACCTTATCTTAGTTGTGTTTGTAGTGTAAATTTAGTAATTTTATAAATCTTAGAAGTTTTAGTAAAAATTGGTGTGTTGGGTTAAATTTGACGTATGTTAAATTGGTGTTTCAATGATATGGTGTTATTGTAATTGGTATGAGGATGTGTTTGCTACTGTATACTTTTTTAATTGTGTGTGATGAGGATATTTTATGGTTTGAAATAGAATTCAAGTGGTTGTGAGAGTATTGGTCAAGTTAATTAGACTTTAAGTTTAAAAGGAGGGGTTTTAGGTAGTGAAATGTAGAAATAGGTATGGGGATGTCATGGGATCTATTTTGGTACTATCATGAGGTAATTTAGAACTTGTTAGGAGGGATTATATGGTTAAAAACTATGTGAAATAAAAAGGGTAGTTTATAGGGGTTGTTTTCAACTGTTTTTGGTGTTAAAAGAGGGAATTGAGTAGTGAAATATTGAGGTAAGTGGTCTGCACTATTTTGGAAGGTTATATGTATGTTATCACACCTATTAGGACTTGTTTATGTGTTTAAACCAGTAAAATTTGTTATAAAATGAAAAATGACTTCATAGGTTGAGATTTTAGCACATTTTAGAGGTTCTAAGGGGTGAAAATGAGAAGTAGGATAGATGGGAGTATTATGTGGTTTTGGAGTGCACTAGCAAGTGCAATTGGACTTGTTTATGCAGGTTGCAAATTGATTTGATGGTTTAAAAGAGTAGAAATGAAATTGCGTAGCTTGTAGAAGTGAAAAATGGGTTTTCGAGTGTCAATCTGAGCTACAACAAGGTTCTCTAAGTTTTGTAAAGTTCTGGAGGGTTCTAGGGGTCTTTAGAAGTTGAGCTAGGGTCCCCAAAGTTCAATTCGAAGTGGTTTAGTTGTTGTCATACCGTTGGCCGGCATAGTGCTGGGCGCTAGCTGACTGGTTGGAGGTCGCTAGGCGACATGGTGTGGTGTCGTTGGGCGCCACTAGACTGCACTGCAACATTTTTAGGGAGTTTTTAGGGTTCTGGATGTCCATTTTGGACGTTCTTTAGGTCGTTTTAGGGGTTTGTGACCCTTCCGGAGCTGTTGATGAGGGTTGCAAAGCTGTTTTCCTTACCTACATATGATTATCGAGATGCTATGAATAAATTGTGTTATTGGGTGATTTCTAATGACTTGTATGGTTGTTTCTATTTCTTTAATGTATGATCAGTAGTCTCGTGAATTGGTGTACTATGTGAATGTGAAGTGATATCAATAGTTTCAAAGTTATGAAGGTTAGTTGCAAGGTGGAAGTTCTTGGTGTGGTTTCAAGTGTGTTAGAATGAATGTAGGGAGCTCAGCCTTGGGGGTTATCCTGAAACTCTAATGGTCTTTCATTCTCAAGTAGAGAAGATTGACACATATGGTGAGAGTAGCATGAGGTCTTAGTCTTGGGTGCTTTCAATATGATCCAAGGCGTGGAACAGACTAACCTTGTGAGAGTGGTAGGGTGAAACCCATTGGAAATGGCTTTGTAAAGCAGTAGAGGTCACCACAAGTGCACAACCCGCCATAGCTCGACAATCATTCTAAGTCCGGATAGTCCATTCATAATAGTGTATTGCATAAAGTGTTTGGTAATTGTGTTTTGATATGTTTGCATTATGTATAATGTTTAAATAGGTATATATAAAATTATTATTAATTGTTTTGAATCTAGCTTACCCTTACTTATGTGTTGTCTGTCTTTGTGTATGTTTTCTCTTTTGTGATGATCACCTTAATGGTGTGAGCTTAGGGAGACATTTTTTACAGTTGTTCCAGCAAAAGGTGATGGTGAAACAGTTGGGAGGTCATATGATTCTACAAGTGTAGACTTTGTCTTTCATAAAAAAAAATTCTTATAGTAATCAAATATCATATATGTAATATTTATTTTAGTAGTATTTTACTATAAAAAATGAGATGTTACAATCGACGTTCAAACCAATGAAATAGTTTGGATCAATATAAGAGTAAGAGAATGTCATTATGACAGTGTGTATTTTTTCTTAAAATATTTTTTAACCACTTTTAAGTCAATAATGCTGAATGAGCCTTGTTGAGCCATGCTACTTAGTATATTTGTTGGGTCGGGTATGTATATAAGCCCTTCAAGCTCGGAAGCTTGATTAACGTAAAGAGAATGCTTGTTGTGAATGTAACTGACCATTTGGTCAAGTTGTAGGCGACTTTATTTTTACAACTAGATTTGGTTGTTTGGTCGGATTATTTGTGGTCGTATTTGCCTTTGCAGGTGCATTGGCCATTTGGCCAAACTGTATGTAGTAGTGTTTTACTTTGCATGCGGGTGGTTTTCTTTGACCATGGATGCTATTTTGATTACTTTTAATTATTAATGTGGACAACATCTGATGTCATTTAACTGAGCAAGCTTTATGTTGTCGACATAGGCAGACTTTGTGTGTGTTGCCGACTTAGGTAGGCTTAGGTGTCGTCTTGGCAGGCTTAAGTTGATGCTATTATCTACGTAGGTTAAGGTGCAACCTAAGCGGGCTTAACTTGTGCTACCGTCTAGGTAGGCTTGAGTGTCGCGTTTGTAGGCTTAACTTGTGCTACTATCTAGGTAGGCTTGGATGTCGCATTTGCGGGCTTAACTTGTGTTACCGTCTAGGTAACTCGGGTGTCACGTTGTGGGTTTATGTTACCATCTAAGTAACTCGAGTGTTGCATTATTGTGCTT
The DNA here is from genome assembly GCF_029865625.1 of Vigna umbellata. Taxonomy (NCBI): domain Eukaryota; kingdom Viridiplantae; phylum Streptophyta; class Magnoliopsida; order Fabales; family Fabaceae; genus Vigna; species Vigna umbellata. Next base: position 12,207,509 of record NC_142171.1, on the reverse strand, counting down.
TTGTTATTGTCTAAGTAACTTTGGTGCCTTGTTTTTTGGCTTATGTACCATCTAGGTAACTAGGGTGCCACATTTTATGGGATTGACTTTATGTTATTGTCTAGGTAACTAGGATGTTGTTTTTGCGGGTTTGACTTTATGCTACCATCTAGGTAACTTGGGTGTTGTGTTTGGGGTTTTCGTTACTATCTAAGTAACTTGGGTGCCACCTTTGCTGGCTTAACTTGTATTATAGTCTAGGTAATTTGGGTGCCACATTTGTGAGCTTATGGTATCGTCTAAGTAACTCGAGTATCGTGTTTGCAAGTTTTTGTTACTGTCTAAGTATCTCAGATGTCATGTTTGTGGGCTTTTGTTACTGTCTAGGTAACTTGGGTGCACATTTATGGGTTTATGTTACCGTCTAGGTGACTCAGGTGCCACGTTTGTGCACTTAACTTTATGTTATCGTCTAGGTTAACAAGGGTGTCGTGTTTGCGGCTTAGCTTTATGTTACCATCTAGGTAACTTTGGTGCTCCATTTGCGAACTTTTATTACTGTCTAAGTAACTCGGGTGTTGTCTTTGCGAGCTTTAACTTATGTTATCATCTAGATAACTTAGATTTCGCGTTTACAAGCTTAACTTAGTACCTTCTAGCATTCACTTTTGAGGTTTTTATTTTAACAAATAAAGATATGTAAAACAAAAGAGAACTTTTATTGTAAAAGTAAAGTGTATCTCGTTAAAATCTTGTCAGTTAAAAGCCAACTTAGGGACAAAATTCAAGCAAAGGAAAAAAAGCACACACATCCTCATACCTTCAATTGTAATATATCTTTAGGTGTGTGACATTCCATGTCTCTAGGATGAGCTTTCTTCCAAGCTCCTTTAGCTTGTAGGCATTATTCTTGAGGGAATCCAATATGCGATATGGCTCGTCCCAATTAAGTGGAGTTTGCCTTCTACTTTGTCTTTACAAATTTCAACTTTCTTTGCTTTTGCTTTCTTTCTTTATGATTATTTTCTACAAAGTTATATGGTGTATGATTGTGGGAACCATTTATGTTTTAGAGCATGCTCAGAGGGAGAGCTTTTATAAGCTTTTATTTGAAAGTGATTATTCTCTAGTTTGTCATTTTTTTATCAACTGAGTAGTTCTTTTGATTCTTAGAAAGAGATGGTGTCGGTGCTTGCATTTTTGTACATATATTTAATTCAAAGTTTGTCATATTTTTCATGAAGGAAACCATTATGCTGATAAGTAAGCTAATTTAGCTTTTATTCGTAAAAAACAATATAAATGGTTTGATGTTTTACCTCCATGTATTTATTTATATTTTTTCATAATAGGTGTATTTTGCCTATGTTTCATGAAGTATGAATTTTATCATGATTTGGTGTAGTCTCTTATGCTTTATATTCTTTTATTTTATTTTTTCTTTCTAATAAATTTTCATGTAATAACAAATGATTGATAGACTTGAATCTAATATGACCTTATTAAAAACATACGCTCGTGATCATAAAAAAAACAAATATTCACATAAAGGTACTTAAACATGCAAATTTCTTAAAAAATCTCATGCAACTAAAACAAAATTGGCTTAAGAAAAGACTAGAAAATAAACTTACTTCTTAAAATTGTCCAATTGATTGTGTTGTTTTCTATAACAAGAGTTATAAAGTGAACCAGATTTGAAAGAAATAAATGAATGTCAGATAAATGACAAAAAAATTTAGAGAAAATGTTTTAAAGAAATAATAAATTGTTATAAAATAAAGTCTTTTACTAAAAATTTTATTTATATTTTAACTTTTTAATAATAAAATATTTGAGTATAATGTATAGAACTATTTCTACTCTTAGACACGATTTTATAGATATCAGATTTTAACTTTAAAGAGACTGTAAAACTTGAATAATAAAATTATTAAAAGGAATTACTTTATGTTTAATGCTCTTATTTTAAATTTTGAAGCAGGCGCGTAGTATCTTGTCACGTGACCATGATAAGGTATGAATCGCATTGTATCATGCAAGAAATGGAAATAGAATAAAATAATTAAAATTTCATCACCCAGACCACACCCATACTCTTTCAAATTATAGACATAGTTGTATTAAAAAAATTGTTTTATTAAATACTTTAAAAAAATTGTTTTATTAAATACTTTAAAAAAAATTGTTTTATTAAATACTTTAAAAAAAATTGTTTTATTAAATACTTTAAAAAAAATTGTTTAAATATACTGTATTTTATGTTTTTATTTTTCTAAACCTTCTAAATATATGTTGTATTTTTGTTATGCAATTGGTTAGGCTTGATGATTTTGACGTGTCTTTTATATAATGTTAGATTGATTCTAACAATTTCATAGAGAGACAGACGTTAGATATATTTGAGGTTGATGAGATTCTCCCACATGAGTGTTGCCAAAATAGTACTAATTTCTGAAACATTTTAATTTTGGATTTTGAAATGTATCTTCTTGTCTTGCATCTTAATAATTGCAAACAAAATCAAACCAGAATCAGAGTACCCTATTATATTTCCTTTTTCTAATTTCGTCGAACTTCGTGATTTTAAAGTGCACACTATTTTATATTATAAAGTTTTCAACTTAAACCACCTACTCTATCTCTATCATTACTTCATCATCTAGAGTCAAAATCCATAGTTTTTTTTTTCTCATGCCATATCTGAAGTATTTTTCCACATTACTTATTTATAAGAGATAATTCTAATTAATTCAAGTATTTATTCAACTTTACGTTGACATATTGTGAATTGTAAGAATACAATTTGAAAATAAAGATTCCATTGTAGTTACCACCCACTTCACGTTAAAAAAGACAAATTATTAATTACCGAGAGAGCCTTAAATTTAGTTAATCTATTTACTAAATATTTTTTACCACTTTAAAATGAATATTGGCTTCATATTTATGATGTAATTTCTTTTCTAAATAATTTTTATGTTTATTTAATTAATATTCTCATGTATTGGTGAGACGGTCAATCTTGAGAAAAAAAATGTTTTGAGATTAAGTAAGTTTAAATTTTTAATAAATTTAAATGCTTTTCAATTGATTCTATATTTTTATTAAAAGGATTGTTTGATCTATTAGTCTTGAACATTTAAATAATAGAAAAAATGAAGTTATGAAATCTTAATTTATCAAATATTATTTTCATATGTATTTACGTGGTTGATTTGGTTTTTATTTTAGTACTTAATTTATAAAATAAAGGATGCTATTTTTTTATAAAAATAATTAAGATTCAAAAACTTTTATATTTTGTTGTTCCACTTCATGATGTTTTGTTTTGTAAAATCAAACTATAATATCTCCCTACTTGATGACACTGATTTAATTAAAAAATATAATGATTTAAAACCTTTAATAAGAAAATTTGGAGAAAGAAAATAACAATTACGTCATCCACCCTTAGTAAGACTGAATGAGAAAAATCAATAGACAAATAAAAATACTCAAAATTATTATATAATTAAACTAAATATTAATAACAAATTATCACATCAATATACATTAATTAATCCCGTGTATTATTATATTACTATTATAAAAATGAAAGAAAAGGAAAAATAATAAAAATAATTCTACCACTCTACTAAAAATAAGAATATATGGCATTTTAGGAGACAAATCACGTTCGTTTTGTTTTATTAATAAATGTATAACTTTTATTCTTTTTCTTCTCTGCAAATTAAATATATAACATAATAATATACATTTGATTTAAATACAAAGAAAAAATTAAAATTAATAAAAGAGTTAGCATAATAAAAGAAGAGGGTGCAGATTTCCCAGAAACATTAGAATAGTGATGGTTTGACACTTTATATATTGTAAAAGGAAAAAAGTTATAAAAAATAAATTATTGCATTTGTAAAATAAATAGAAAAAGAAAAAGAGTAATGAGGAATTAAATGAATATAATGTGTATGTTTACTCTCTTAAGCGGTTTTAAAGCAAAATGAATGAGATGCGTGCGTGCATGTAAGGTAGACGTTTCTGTATGTCGTATAAAATTAATGAGAAAGAAAAGAAAACTCCAAATATAATTTATTTATCTCCCTTAAACGTTATTCTTAATTCATAAAAGAAAACAAGTTGGCATGGTGCACAGATATTTTAAACCAAAAGAACAAACCATATAAAGAAGTAGCCATGATGAAACCAACCACCAAACAAAGTTTCACACTTTCTTCTTCTTCTTCTTCTTCTTCATTTCATTTGCTTATTTCCACGTTAACATCACTCTAAACATGGGAAGAGATCTCTCTCAAACTTCAAAACTCAGAGCCTTCACAAACTCCTTCTCCCAGATGGAGAAAGCCCTAAACGAGGCCGTTTCCAAGACCTTTATGGGCTCCTACTTCAAGTTGGAACAGAGGAAAAGTTGCTTCACGAGGGAGCTTCGTGCTGCCATCGCAACTTTTCTCACCATGGCTTACATCATCACCGTCAACGCCACCATCATCGGTGCCTCCGGCGGAACATGCTCCGTCGCCGACTGCTCCTCTCCGGCGGGCCCGGACTGCAGGGTGAAGCCCAACGTTGGGTACGAGAGTTGTCTTGCCAAGACCAAGAGTGACTTGGTTGTGGCCACTGCCGTTTCTGCTCTTGTTGGTTCTGTTGCCATGGGCCTGTTGGCTAACCTTCCTTTGGGCCTGGCTCCGGCCATGGGGCCCAATGCTTACTTGACTTTTAATTTGGTTGGTTTTCATGGAACCGGGTCAATGTCGTATCAAACTGCATTGGCTGTGGTTTTGGTCGAGGGTTGTGCTTTTCTGTTTATATCTGCCGTTGGGTTGAGGGGGAAGCTTGCCAAGCTCATCCCTCATTCAGTGAGGCTCGGCTGTGCAGCCGGGATTGGGCTTTTCATCGCCTTTACGGGCCTGCAGTCAAGCCTTGGCGTTGGGCTTATTGGGCCCGACCCTTCCAACCTGGTTACCATCACGGCCTGCAAGATCGTAGACCCAGAAACCGGGGCTTGCTTGGGTGGGAAACTGCAAAGCCCAAAGTTCTGGCTGGGCATGGTTGGCCTCCTGATTACGAGCTATGGACTGATGAAGAATATCAAGGGAAGCATGATCTATGGCATTGTTTTTGTGACTCTTGTGTCTTGGTTTAGGCACACAGAAGTTACTTATTTTCCTGACACCCCAGTTGGTGATGAAAGTTATGAGTATTTCAAGCAAGTGGTTGGTTTTCACAAGATCGAATCCACTGCTGGAATGATAAGGTTTAGTGATTTTAACGAAAAGGGAGTTTGGGTGGCTTTGGCTACTTTGTTCTACGTTGATGTGCTTGCGATCACTGGGACTATGTACACGATGGCAGAGATTGGTGGGTTTTTGGATGAAAAGGGGCATTTTGAAGGTGAGTACGTGGCTTACATGGTTGATGCAGGAAGCACGATCGTGGGTTCTGCATTGGGTGTGTCGAGCACAGCAACATTTGTGGAATCATCGGCTGGTTTGAGAGAAGGGGGTCGAACTGGACTAACAGCAGTTTTGGTTGGGTTCTTCTTCTTCTTGTCACTGTTTTTTACTCCTCTCTTGTCTAGTGTTCCTCCTTGGGCTATAGGACCTTCACTTGTGATGGTTGGAGTGATGATGATGAAGGTGGTGAAGGACATAGATTGGAACAACACCAAGGATGCAGTGCCTGCTTTTGCCACAATGCTCCTCATGCCTCTCACATATTCCATAGCAAATGGGATCATTGCTGGGATTGGACTCTACATTGCTCTCAGCCTCTATGATTATGCTGCAAGCATTGTACATTGGTTGAGGAAGATGAGGAGAATGGTGGCCAAGGAACAAAACCAAGTTTCTGCTACTGCAGCAGTGGAAATAGTATGACATGCTTATTATTACACCTTCTTGTTTATTATAGACTTTGGATAACATAGATATTAGATATTCAGTGTCATGCTACGTATATTTTAGCGCACAAGTAGCCTCAACTTATGCTCTGTTTTGTATTTATTTAAGTTCAAGAGTAAAATTTCTCGGTTCATATCTGCCTTGATCAGTATATTCTATTCCCCGTTTCTCTCTCTCTATTTTTCATACACATACTTTTTAGGAAAATGTTATTTGGACAACAAAAGTTTGACACAATTTTGACAACGGCGACGTGGCAGCTGTGCATTGGCTCAGTGAACCGGGGTGAGGGGTATTTTGGGTTTTTTCTGGTTTGTTTTCAATTCACTGAGCCAATGCACAGCTGCCACGTCGCCGTTGTCAAAATTGTGTCAAACTTTTGTTGTCCAAATAACATTTTCCTACTTTTTATATATTTTAAGGTAGATTTCGACCTAATAAGTTTTTTTTTTTTTAGATTTAAGTAATGTAAAACCATAGATTTTTGTTGGAGGGTTTTTTTTTTCTTTTTGCTCGTTCTCTGCGTTATATGACAGTAGTGAATAAGTGAACCACCCTTCCTCTTAGTAAATTTTGGGAGAGATTTTAAATTCTTCATATACATTAATCAATAGATTTTGTGGTTTTAATTTCTTCAAATAAACTTAGATAGAATAAGATATATACAATTTACCTTAAAAAACATATGTGATCTTTTTCGGTCAAACTGTAACAAGATTCAATTAATTAACGAGCGTAAATTCTTCTAAAACATACATTATTGAAATTTATCAGAGCTTTCTATACTGTTTATATTTCTTAAAATAAAATGACAAATAATAAATATTTGAAATGAGTATTTTTTTTATGAAATATAGGAAGTAGAGAAAGCTTTAACAATTATAGTTAAAAAGTAAGCAATATTTGCAACTTTATTCTTTTCATTTTTGCAATGAAATATATATATATATATATATATATATATATATATATATATATAATAAGAAGACAAAATATTTTAGAACCTTATACCATCGTTAATAAAAAAAATTAACTGTACAATAACTTTTAATTTACATTAATAAACTATAACATTAATATATAATTAAATTATTTACATGGATACTGTTTGTATATAATTTATACATAATTTTAAAATGTTTTTAGAATTTATTTCAATGCGTAGACTTAACGAAACACTATAAATTAAATATGAACTTAATAATAATTAAAATAATCATTTAAAATATTCAATAAGTATTTTACGTAAATAAATAATTACTAATATTAAATGTTTTACATAAATAAATAAATATTGATTACGAGAAACACTTTATACCTTATAATAACCTTTTCTTTTAGGTGAGGAACTGATATTGAAAAATAATTTTTTATTTACAAGTTTGACCCATTTATTATACAAATAGATTAGTGTACAATCAATTTAAATGTTAAATTTTAGTGCCCAACTCAATACTTACATTATATTATAACTAATTTATATTATCATTTAAATAGTTATCATTTCTCTCATATACAAAATTTAATAACTTTTCAAATACAAGAAAAAACATTTATTACTAGATAATTATACAATACTAATGCAAATATATGAATTAAAACAACATAAATTACACTTCCAATGAAAATGTAGCATGCTGATACAATAACATTTTTTAAATATTAACAAAGCAATATGGTTAAGATAAAATCATAACATATACGATTATTTAATGTGAGACAATCATACTTTAAACTATGACTTTTATAGGGAATTGTAGCTTAGAATGATATATGCTAGAATTTTATCTTAATCGTAATTTATATTTATTTGAATAAAGTTATTTTTTTTATTAAATATAGTGAAATTAATCTTTTTTATGTAAAAATACATACAAATACTTTATTATAATACGAAGAAAATATAGGTTAAGCCCAAAATACAAACTAAAGAATAATAACAAAGTAACAGAAGACAAGTAACTAAAGATAAAGGATAAATATAATATGTCTAATAACTTAAGATATCTAACACTCCCCTTAAGGTGGTCCATATAAATTGTATGTAGCAAGCTTGTTACAAATATAATTCTCGATTTCGTAAAGACTTAGTAAAAATATTTGTTAACTGATCACTTGAATTAACGAACTTAGTCTTGATATCTCTAGATACAATCTTTTCTTAAATGAAATGACAATCAATCTCAATGTATTTGGTCCTCTCATCAAATACAATATTATAGCTAATATGAAGAGCAATTTGATTGTCGCATATAAGTGTTATTTAAGTGGCATTTCTAAATTGTAGCTCTCTAAACAATTGCTTAAGCCAAACAAGTTCACAAGTGGCTAAGGTCATAATTCTATATTCTACTTCTGCACTAGATCTTGTCACAATATTGTTTCTTGCTTTTCCAAGAAATCATGTTACCACCAATGAAGACACAATATCAAAAAGTGGATCATCTATCAGAAGGAGACCCTGACCAATCAGCATCAAAATAACAAACAACTCTTGTATGATTATTGAAATCATATAAAAACATTTTTCCAAGAGACCCTTTAATGTACTTTAATATATGGATGACTACATTTCAATGATTTTCACATGTGGAATTAAGAAATTAGCTTACTACACTAACTATAAAGGAAATGTTAGGAAGAGTAACTATAAGATAATTCAATTTTTCAACTAATCTTCAATTTTTCAGACATAGGCTTCCCCTGATTTGGTATGAGTTTGGTATTATGACCCATGGGTTTGTCAACAAATTTTGAATTCATCAACCAGTTTCTTCCAAAATATCCAATGTATACTTCCTTTGAGATATAATAATACCATTGTTGGATTGTGTCACCTCAATACCCAAGAAATATCTAAATTTGCCAATATCTTTGATTTGAGAATGGTGACAAAGATGTTATTTCATCTAGGACATGGTTGCATTGGTTGTAAGAACAATGTCATCAACATATACTATCAAGTAGAAACATCCATCACATTGTGTTATACCAAATTGTTGAAAAATGTTGCTAAATTTTCAAAACCAAGCTCTAGGAGACTTTTAAGCCATATAATGATTTGCGAAGATGACATATCAATCCAGAAGACATCCCTAGACAACAAATCCTAGAGGTTTCTCCATATAAATCTCTTCTTACAAATCTCTGTTAAGAAAAACATATCTCCTTGCTATACTTTCAACAATGTATCTCCTTCTTCAAATGACCAAAATCCTCCTTCACCAACTCAACAATGTCAAAACACACCAAGAACATTTTTTACCAACGTAACACCAATCTTTGTTCTTCACGTTTCTCCTTGTTGAGACAGATTTCAAATAAAAAGGATACAATTGGAACTAATTAAAATGATGGGGCCAGGAAAAATATAACAGGGTGTAGAAAATAATTACCAAAAGGTGAAATGAAAGTGGAATAAGACGTAGGCCCAAAGGCTTTGTAATGAACTTAGCCGAACATTGTGACCAGAACTTAATGTTAGTCAAATTCTTTTTACACTTCCAAATCTTCTTCCTCTAACTTCGTAAATATAAAAATTCGTTCTAAAGTCATTTAAAAAAATACATTTTAGATGACAAAATTTAGAAGTTAAAAGTAACTTTTGAATTTTGTAAAAGTTGAAATTAACTTTCGAATTAAAAAATAAAGTTAAGATCGTACAATCTAGAATTAAAAATAACTTTGAAAATTAGAGATAAGAAAAATAATTTCTAGATTATACATTCTAAAGTCATTTTTTATTTTTGGATTATATAATTTTAGAAGTTTTATTTTTTCTAGATATAAAATCCAAAATTTTTCTTTAAGAAAAAAATATTTCCCAGATTATGTAATTTTGAAGTTTATTTTAGTTTTTAATTATACACTCTAAAAGTCATTCTTAACTTTTGAATTATCCAATTAAAAATATCAAAATAAACCTTTTATATTTATCGATGGATGAAAAATATGGAGATGATTGAAAAAGTTTGCCTATATGTTATTAAATGCATTGAAGAAAGGTAAGCTTACTTTTTGTGAATAATTTTACAACTCCTTTATGAATTCCTAGAACATATTCCACTCTGCTATTCTGGGAGAAATCCAATCAATTAGGATCCTAATTCTAGGAACACTGGACATTAACAATAAGCTCGAGTAAGAACCAAATGATCATAAATCTCCAACTTCATCATTGATTTGATTCTCACATATGCTTCTTCAACATCCAACTCATGCTCAAAGGGTTGATCATGAAAACAAAGAATAGTAGGTCATATTGAAGATGAGAAATCTCACAGCAGTAATTCACACCCCCAAAAATTCTCTACACAATTCTGGAAATGCATTTAATTAAATAAAAATAAATGCATTTATTATTCTGAAAAATGTAATATATATGTTTAATGTTCATTACATAAAGCGACATAATTAATAAAAAAATACTTAATCATTTTTTGAGTTCTAAAAAACACGTAAATTTAACTTTTATCCTATTCTCTTCTGATTTTTTATTATTCAAAACCACTTATACATAGAATAAATTTATGTTTTGACTTATAAAAAAATTTAGGTTAGTTTTAATTCCTCCAAATTTTTAATTTATTTTATTTTTAAAAGACTAAATCTACGTCTTTAAAAGATGTATCGGACAGTGAAATGAATATTTAATATCTCTTAAACAATATAAAACTATTAAAAGTCATCCGGACAACTTCTATTGTTCATTTTAAATATTCGGCATAAAAAATTGAAATTTGGAAAACATTGTATTGACAAAAACCAAAAAAAGAGATGCTGCTTTTCTAGAATTTAAAAATTATTTAAAATATAAAGAAAATGAAGTTTAATCTAATTTAATTCTACAAAAATGCGCTTGTAATACAAAATTTACGTTTACAAATTCCTAGTAATCCATGTGGAATCTTGAACGTTAATTATAAGTCGAATAGATCAGGAGACAGATTGAAACGACTGGAGACTAGCTGTTTCAAGAAAAATTGAAAATGACTTAAGCAAACAAACATTGGCAGTATCCATGGTTTTAGAGTAACTGATACCAGTTGGATCAGAAACCAGAAACGTTACTGATTGATTCCATTACATAAAAAACAAAACTTAACAAAATAGATGACAAGTCCTTCATTGAAAAGAAACCATTGTGGTACAGGAGTCTATAGCATGTACCCAAAAGAAAACAGACACAAACACTGCATATGCTTCTCTGTAATAATATACCAACAAACATCACTTGTTGTGGACTATCTGAACAGATAAGATACGTTTAGACTTGCACTCAGGATCAACCTCAGCCTCAAAAATACACTCATCTTTTGGCTGAATGTTATTAGCTCTGCTAAAATCTAACCATCCATGTGCCAGTAATTTCAAATGTGGTTTTTCATGATAATACACCGGCCACAATCTCCTCAGTGGATCCCGAAGAAATACTAACATCTTCCTTTGCTGATCTACCTTTACCTTGCGAATCAAAGGCAGGCATGAGGGCAATTCCTGCAGCAATGATAAGTACAAGTGCTCAAACAAAGATGAAAGAATGAACAAGCAAACATAAAAGAACAGCGTGAAGCTAAATGAAAATAGTCAATTTGGCATTCAAAATACAAAATGGAATGGCTCTTGCCAAGTGTGTAGTGTAGCTATCATGTAATTAACGAAATGTAACCATACTGATAGAACATAATAGATTTAGTATAACAGGCTTTCAGTGTTGATCTCCAATCAAAATTGGTATTTCATCTCATTAGTCCAGACAGCAAAAGTTGGCATTAAAGGATAGCATAGGGTATCAAGATGAAACATTAATTTTGATTCAAGCAACTATAGTTAAGTTGTGTCCTAAATAAACATAATCCCAGTTTGTGACGAAAAATCAATTTACAAGATAAACTATTAAGAAAATAAATGGAGACAAGGTCGATCAGGGACTGTTAATACTGTACAAGGAAAACGTTATCATGAGGAACCACACAGGAGAGCTGTGTAGGTTTAAAGTGACTCGCATTATCTTCATTAAATATGTCAGAGTTCAACAGTCCGTTGATTTCCTTGGGCAATCCTACAATAACACAGAAAAATTATCCATGAGTCAGAATCTGGTACTGCAAGTAAGTACAGAGAAGTAGATTCACAAAAAGTGATTTAGGGGGATTCAACACCTGTTGCTTCCATTTCATTGAGAGTTACAAACTCTTTCTTCAACTTTTTAGACACTTCACCTGTAATCATAATAGAATCGATTGATTCAGGCAAATAAAGAAGGGGATTCGTAGGAGGAAATACATATAAACTGAGAACTTGTCCATGTACAACAATGCAGACAAGTACATGAACGCATGTATAACGAGATTTGAAGTGATAAAAAATTTCAACAGCGGTAACAGAAAAGAAAACACCTGTTAAATGAAATTCATCCATGGAGCTGTCCAAGTTGGGAGTCATGTCCACAGGCAATTTCTTCATTTCACCTGTAATCATAATAACTGATTAATAATCTTGGTAAATTAAAGGGCTTGTTTGAGAGAATATTTATAAACTAAGATGCCCCATTATGAATATGAGCATCAATGAATTTGAGATCCCATTGAACTTCTGTTTGGTATCGTGAAAATCACCAATATGTAAAGTATGTTCCTTCATAGATATTGCAGAATGATCAGTTCTCTGAAAATAATGCAATGCAAAGTACAAGAATCTAGGAAATCATGGCATGCATTACAAGAGAATAATTAAAAGCGTGAAGCACTACAAGTGTGTAAGACAAATCAGCTTTAATAGGATGATATTTATTTGATCCTATACCCGCTTTAAGTCTCTAGAAATGAAAATGAAGGTACTCTATTAACTGTAGTACCTAAGGCCTTGGAAAATTGGCACTCTTGAGCTTCCCTGTTGGACAAGATGGCTTTGTTCTCTTCAATTTTCGAATTAAAAGTCTTGTCATATGTATATGTGTCTGCCTCTAGAGAAGCACTTCTTCCATATATTCGAAGTTCAGATATATCCAAGGCAACTTCAGTACTCAACACCCCTTCAAGCATAGTATCCTTACTGCATATCATTGCATCCTTTTCAACGATATTGGATTCATAATCAACATTAGAAACTATTAAATCTCCGTTCTGACTTTTCATGGTCCCATCATCCTCATGGCTCTGGTCAAATTCTAGGCTTTTTGAATGACATGGGTCTTCTTCACTGTGATCTAGTACGAGCACATGTTGGCCACTCTCTTTAGCCTTTTGTGGTACTACTAAGTCAACCTCGCTGCACTGCCTTGGCGCATCGAGTTCTTGTCTGACCAAGATACCATCTCTAACTGGTGAGCCAATTTTGCCCCTACTTCTTTTCTTCTGATTTCTTTTTTCAGGAAGACCAAGCTTTTCACAGGCAGAAGTATCATAGATCTTGACATCAAAGTGCAAATCCTTAATGTAATTGAGTACCAAAAGATAGCCAACTTTAAGCCCATGACCTGATGAAAAACGACTCCATCCCTCCCCAAAAACAAATGAACCATTAACTTCTGATACTTTAACCTTCCACTGCTGCCCAGTTGAATCATTGAGATTGATTTTCTTATTAACCATGCTGGCCACAATACCACTAAAAGCAGGAGGAATACACTGCAGTTTAATAGATTTTGAGCAATAATATACAAGATCAGAACCCATGGTCAATATAAAGATAAATACACCAAAAAAGAGTAGTATGAAAATAATTGGATTGACCAAAGCAAAATGCAGGCTGTGTTGAGATATCTGCTTCAGGTAACAAAATAATATGAATGGCTGTATAATGTACTAAGCGCCATGAAAGAAGAAAATCACTTGTACATTGTTACAAAAGCAGAAATCGATATCGGGTATACATGGGGAAGAGTTCAAACCAAAATCTCATTTGGTCAAAAAGGGGTTAATCTTTTTGTCTAAACTTATTTCCATGGCTAATAGTGAGAATGCTGCGGGTCAGATTTTTGGGACATTTTGAAGAGTTGGTATAAACAGTATAATATTATATCACTGCCAACAGTTTATCAAGTTATATATGTAAGACATGGTGTTGATGTTTGAAAAAGGAAAGTAAAATACGAACCAAAGTTGTTAAATAATCTTGTCTAGTGAGGAACTTGAAGAAAGAGGTTGGTGAGGTTTGTTTGGTTTGGTGGAACAATAGACAGTTGTGGGTGCAGGCAGCACAAACAGAAACTCCCTGTTCCTCGCCACCCATTTTTCCTCTCTTCTCAATCAACTGTTCAAATTTCTCTCCTTAACAATGCACAGAAACAGAAACCAAAGTTAGCACTTTTTTTTTTCCTAGAGGGAACTAAGCACAAGCGATTCTTGGACAGTACTAGAAGGAAAGAGGAGGTGATAGAGCGCATGCACAGCAATCCAGTCAGCAGTTGACGTGACCTTCTTCGAACACGTGATGTGAGAGATCAGGAGCTTCCACTTTCGAGGCCAAATTCTCTGCTGTCAAAACCTGTTAGACCCGACAAATCCGTCCGTCATCGAAAAAACAGTGAATCAGAATAAAAATTTTAACCCATTAGTTAGTTTCTTTTGTCTGTCTACATATCGTTAAATCCCTTTACTTTTTTTTAATTTCATCTTCGTTTTATTAGAATTTTTAATTTAATCTTAAAATATAGTTAATTTTTTTACTTTTTTTAATTTCATCTTCGTTTTATTAGAATTTTCAATTTAGTCTTAAAATATGTTAATTTAAATTAATTGGATCTCTACTGTTAAATTAGTTTAAGAGAATTAAGTTTTTTATAAGATGAGAAGTTGATATGGCCAGTTTTTAAAACGTGGCATTCTCAGACCTTTTATACGTGAAATTTGCCAACATTTTAGATTTTAATAATAAGGATTTCTGAAATGAGATTTAGGGTTCAATGAAATTGAATTTGGGATTAAAAATCTGAGAGGAGAGTTATCGCAACCTTGCGCGAAGTCCTTAGTGGAGACGATATTTGCTTAATTAGGGCTTTGGAGCTTTGTGATTGGAGTTTCGACGTGAATCGCAAAGTCCTTCAACATGTGTGTGAAGTGAAATTTGGTGGAAGGTTAGTATCTCTACTATAAATAGATATGAATTTAATATTTGGTGCTTTTCTGGCAATGCTTTTTTTTAATGTGGGGTTGGGGTTGTCCGAAAATGTGGTGTTTGCATATTGTGCTTATGGTCCCCCATAGTTAAAGTTTGTTTGTTCTGTCATTATCACTTTAATAAGCGGTGTTTTTTGTCGTTTTAGGGTTATTTCTAGGTGTAGAATATTGTTGCTTGTGTTGTCTGTGATGGACGATGATATAGAGGTTGTTATTCACCATGGGAAAAAGTTCGTCAACAATGGTTTCTTGAAGTATGAAGGGGAAAGTGATACAATGTATTTTGACCCTGACTTGTGGAGTTACTTTGTTGTAGTGACTGTAGTCAAAGGTCTCGGGTACGATGGATTTAAGGATTTGTGATTTTCTGTTGGATGTGGTCCTATATTAGATGATAGGCTAGAAGCCTTGTGTGATGATGTAGGTGACATGCATATGGTCACTTTAACTAGGTTAAATGGTCAAGTTCATTTATATGTTGTGCACATTGTGTCTCAACATGATGTGATTCGCATGATTGAATATAATGTTGATGAAGGAGGTGACGAAGTTGCACCTGAGGTGCATGAGGGTGTGAGGGTGCACAGTTTGGTCAGGCTATAGATGATGGTGTAACACAACAATTGGATGAGGGGGTAGGTGTTGATGGTGAGAGAGTAGAAGTTGTTGTTGGTCAAGCTGAGATAATAGAAGCATATGATGTTGAGGGTGATAAAAAGGAAGTTCATGAAGGTGATGGTGAGAGGACAGAAGCAGATCAAGTTGAGGTTGAGAGAATACAAGTTGACGAAGGTGATGGTAATAGAACAGAAGCAGATGAAGTTGAGGGTAAAATTAGTAGGAAATGGAACATAACAATATCTAAGAATATGGCTTACAAGGCGAAAGCCTATGCATCAGACGAAGTGGAAGGGTCCTTCACTATACAATATAATAGAATTTATGATTATGCTTATGAGCTATTAGCAAGAAACCCAGTGTCCACAGTCAAGGTCAAAGTTGAAGAAAATGATGGAAAACCAATATTCGAGAGGTTTTACGCATGCCTAAAGGCATTCAAAGATAGCTTTGTCTCATGCAAGCCAATCATTAGCCTTGATGGAGCCTTTTTGAAAGGCAAACATCGTGGTGAGCTATTAACTGCTATTGGTCGAGATGCAAACGATCAAATGTTGCCACTCGCATATGCCATCGTAGAGGTTGAGAACAAGGAGACCTGAACATGGTTTATGGAGCTACTCATTGAAGACCTGGGTGGACCTGAGGTGTGTTCTTCACTTACATTGATATCAGATCAACATAAGGTAAATTACAGTATATTCATTGTCTTTTATGTTATAAAAATGACTTCAAATCAATATCAACTAACTTGTTGCTCACTCATTCACAGGGTCTGTTACCAGCTGTACAAGATTTACTTCTTGGAGTTGCACACAGATTTTGTGTAAGGCATTTATATGTAAACTTTAGGAAGAAATTCCCTGGAAAGAATCTTAAGAAGCTTATGTGGAGGGCAACTACAACAACCCACCCACAAAAAATGGGAGAAAGAGATGAGAAGTATCAAAGAGGTTAACTAAGACGTTTTTCACCACTTGATAGCTATTTCTCCAAGGCTTGCCACTCTTAGTTTAAATATCTTTTACTTTCTGATTATTTTACATATTGATTGTATGACATACATCTTCATTAAAGGTTTTGATCCAAATCAAGGTTCACAAGCACAACACAATCTGATACCTTGGTAAATAACATGTCAGAAGCCTTTAATAGTGTTTTGGTTCAAACGAGATCAAAACAAATAATTAAAATGTTGGAGGAAATCAGACTTTACATGATGAAGAGATGGGCCACTAATAGGTCAATGGTAAGGTCATTTAAGTCATCAATTTGTCAAAAAGTAGTCAATAGACTACAAAAGGAGGCACTACTAACAAAGAGTGGATTCCCAAGTATCCAAGAATTATGAGATATGTATTTTTTTCTTTATTTGTAGCACAGATGGTCTAAATAACTAATGTTGGCTTATGTTCACAGTTGGTCTGCACAAAGGTTATTTGAAGTCAGACATGTGTCCCAAAGTGGGGACAAGTTTGTGGTGAATATAAATGAATATTCATGCTCCTATCGGAAATGGAACATCAGTGGAATACCTTGTGTTCATGTATTGTCAGCAATGAGGTTTCTCAACATAGATGCATAGGACTACATACCTCTATGCTTTCAAAAGTCAACGTATGAAGAAATTTACTCCTCTATTATCTATCCTATTAATGGAAACAACCTCTGGGTGGTAACCCAATATCCAGATGTCATGCCTCCATTAAACATTGTAACTACAATGATGTTCATTACACATAGAACAGTAACAACCCCAACCAAAAATTTCATCCACCTTTCAAGACCTATCACAACTTTCTGCACATCAATCTTCTTATCACTTTCATTTTTCTAACCTCTTCAACAACCTTTCATCATTTGCTTCCAACACCTCACAACTAACACTTTCGTGAAATCCCCAATCACTACACCATCTGAAGTAGTTGCATCTAACATTTTCACTTCCAACCTTATACTTAGGGCAACCCTAGAATTTTTTGCCTCGATTCTTATTGGTTTCCGTAGTCCTCAACACAGACTTCTCTCCATAATGACAAATCAGTGATGAGTCCTTCCTATTCCACCCTCCATCTCCACTAGAGCTCACATTCCTGTTCCAGCCTTCATCTCCACCAAAGCTCACACAACGTAATTGCTTTTGACACTTACTACAAGTGGAAGATGAACACGAATGACCCATAGACATTGTTGTTTCTTCTGCTGTCGCACTTCCCTCTTTCGAAACTTCAAGTGCTTTCTAATCTTCAAGAACAATGAACCCTAGATCCCTAAATTATCATCTGCATATGCCACGTTTTAAAATCCATTAAGAAACCCTATTTTTAAAATCCATTCTCATCTGCGTATGCCATGTTTTAAAATCCCTATTTATGAAATGCCATATATAAAGGTCTCAGAATGCCATATTTTAAAAACTGGTCACGTCAACCTCCCACCTCATCAAAAACTTAACCTTGTTAAGCCAATTTAACGATAGAGGCTCAATTGACTCAAATTAACATTTTTTAGGACTAAATTTGGATTCTAATAAAACGACGATCGAATTGGAAAAAACCCACAAAAATAGGGACAACTAAAGGCGTTTAACCTTTACTAATTTATAGGCTAAACAACTAGCTCTATAGGAGGCTAAAATTATATTTTGTGAAAGAAGGTAAAATTTATGATAAATGTTTAGTATTATAGATTACAAATAAAAAATAGGTATACTACCTATTTTGGTTTCTTAGTTTCTATGGTATATTTAAAGTTGTTCTATTTTTTTTCAAAAGTTCACAAAGTCTTATATTTTGTAAAAATAGTCCAGTTTAATCCTTTTTGCTTACAACATTAAAAACAATTACAACTTGTATACTTATTTATTATGTGGCATGCTGAGTTGAAATGACTTGACAATGTGTGTGGAAATGTTAAAATTGAAGTAGTTGGTTAAAAATAAAGGGCTAGGACAATTGTTGATTCGTGTTAAAGATAACAAAGTTGTTGTTCCTAAATTTAAAAGCAAAGGGTTAAGGTTGTTGTTGATTCGTCCTCAAGTGAGCAAAGTTATTGTTTCCAAATTTAAAAGCA
Organism: Vigna umbellata; assembly: GCF_029865625.1. Lineage (NCBI taxonomy): Eukaryota > Viridiplantae > Streptophyta > Magnoliopsida > Fabales > Fabaceae > Vigna > Vigna umbellata. The sequence continues at coordinate 12,188,800 of NC_142171.1, read as the reverse complement.
AAGAGTTAGGGTTATGAATGACTTCTTCACAAAGTTGTTCTTTTCGTTCGAAGACTTGGGGCAAAAGATTTTCACATTCCTCACATGGTGGTATTTCTATTCAACGAATTAGAAAATCATAAACAGCATCTAAAAGAAAGTGTCACTAATTGAAATCTCTCAATAAACTATATGAGAAAAATAAACTAGCTTCTTATGAAAACAAAAGTCTATCTCTTATATAGCACTAAACTTAAAATAACCTTTTCATTCAGTACAATATTATATCAAGCAAAGCCTTCTAGAGAAAACATCATCTAATACGTGACTGTTGAATGCTTTAGCCTTTGAGAAAGCATCTTATGTTTATATCATCTAATGAATATACATTTGTCTTACAAAATGATGCATTTATTAATGAAATAATAAATGATAAAATGTCTTGAACAAACTACACTACTTAACTATTATCAACGTTCAAAACATTTAATGCATGTACGAAAAAATACTTTAATGTTTGTATACTTTATTTCTTGATATTTGTGTAGATCAATAAAGAAAAAAGATATAATCAAAATAATAACATCCAAGAAAAAATATGTTGTGAGAGAAAAGGAACATTTTGAGAATGTTTCCTTCAAGCCATTTACTCTGTCACATCATACAAGCTCAAGTTCACATCGGGCTATAGGAAAAAGCTCTACTACTCTACAATGTAGACCTAAGCCTTACCAAGTTACTAGAAAAGTCTATTAAGCTTATCTTGATAATCAACTCAATATCCAATGATAATCTCATGAAGTAATATATATATATATATTCATAAGTGAATTCAAACACTTATGATGTTATATTCATAAGTGAATTCAAACACTTGTATATATCGTTTAACTCAACGGAGTTAAACATTCTAGACAGATTGTTTAGTGTGGATACGAGGAATGATTAAACTCATTCTAGTCAGGTTTATCAAGAGCGATTTTCATTCTTTATAATCTTTGTAAAATGTCAGTGGAACCTCTTAATAGGTTGTTAAGGGAGATCTAAACATAACTCAAGTTGAGTAAACAAAAAAAGAAAAAACTAAAGTGTGATTTATAACATTTATTTTCAAACAACGTTTTCCATTCAAACGTTATATTTAACTAAGTGTGTTATACTACTATGCAGCCCATCTAATCACTATTTGTAAAAGAGCCTTAAAAATACTATTCAAATCCCCAAATTTTAGTGTTTTCCTATATTTCATTATTGGCTCACATAAGAGATATATACTCACTACATACGTTGTCGATGACGAGCAGGTATAAGATAGTCCCAAGTTTGATCCGTGAATATCCTAGTTTAGGTTACTATCATCATATTCGCTTACTTAGTAAAAACTTCCTTAGACCCTACTGCCTTTTAGCTCATAATATACCAAATAGGGACTTCCCAAACATAAATACTCTTACCTCGATTTGATCTTAACTCATTAGAACCAAATTTAGATTCTTTTTGAACAAATATATTTTTGAACATCTTTTAAGGATAACAAAATATGATGATTACCAAGTGATCTATATACCATACAAACAAGTACACATAGTACTAAAAAAAATAATACAACATATATATAATTTTCTTTATAGTTCATTGATTTTTATTATTTTATATATTACAAAATTATAAATAATGATATTTTAAATTAATATTACCTTATCTTCTTTCTCTTTGTATATATATTGTTTACAAATTAATATATTAAGAAGTATTTTTTTATTAATTATTTTTATTATAGTACAATATTTCATAAAAAATACTAATGATTTTTTTTTCATTATTTAGACTTTATTTAAATAATATATGATTTTTTTAAATAAATATAATTACAAGAGTAAAAGGATAAGACTTTTTATCTCTTATTTTTAGGTACAAATAAAATAAATAATATAGTTATTTAAAATAGAGATGTCACATAATATACACAATTATGATAAACAAAAACATATTTTCAAACATAAACATTTCAAATGTCAAACAAAATATTTATTTTCATTAAATATATTATTTCTTTTAATATTTATATCCAACTAAACAAATGGATAAAAATTATCTCCACCCTTTATTTTATTTTTATTTTCGTCAATTAAAACAATATTTGTTCTCACTTATAATTCACTTCTATTTATTTATTTCTTCCTCTCTCATTTCATTCCTTTTCCAAATGGACCCTAAATAGTAAATTTCAAAGGTTGATCAGAAGACTTCAATCAAATATTTAAATATGGATGCATACTAACAACTCATTAAGAAAAAGTTAGTTTATTTTATTATTAAAAATAACAAATTTTCATTTAATACTTTGAACAAACCTTTTTGGAAAATTATTATTTCTCTTAAATTAACCACTATCAAATATGCTATTAAATTAATTGAAAAGAAAAAAGTATTGAAATTTAAATGCAGGATTAATATATTTATTAAGAAATCCGTTATGGTGAGCAGAAGGAAAAGAATCAGTCGTTTTTGGACAGAAGAGACCCCCAAAAGAAAAAGGGCAGTAGTATAAAAAAATTCCGCGTTTAAGTATATACTTGTTCAATCCATTGTCAAAATTTCAAAACACGGAAAACGACAAGCAAAGGGCGAGAGCAAAAAAGTAAAAGAAAAAGGAACGGAAAAGCCAACTACGCACTTGTTACGTTGCCATTGCCCTCGATCCGCGTCTGTTCTCAAGCGAACCTTACTAATTAAGTTCTCGTTGCAACAAAACGTTGAGCAATATAGTTTCTAAACCCTCGTTTGTTTTCGGAAACGCGCTTGCAGACAGCACACAGCACACAGTGATATTCGAGTCCGTAGAGAGCAGGCGACGCAAGCGAGCGAAGCCGCCGCCATGGTTAGGGCTCGCGAGAACTGGGAGAAGCTGGTTCGAGCCTCACTGAAGAGGGAGCAGCTAAGGAATGCAGGCCAAGGACACGCCAGAGTCCCCAGCGGAATCGCCGGCGCGGTTCCTCCGTCCCTCGCGCAAACCACTAACATTGATTTGATCTTGCAGGCCGCCGATGAAATTCAATCGGAGGATCCTAACGTTGCTAGGATCTGTAAGTGTTTCAACTTGCTCAATTGGAATCTTTTGCGTGTTTCAAGTTTCGATGCTGCGTGCGTTAACGTTTTGTTTTTTTTATTTTTTTTTTTTTGTTTTTCTTTTTTTTTTTATTT